>NC_079420.1:18795017-18822517 GCF_026213295.1 Gadus chalcogrammus
ATATGGGAACAGGGGGAAACATAGGTAAGGATTGTTGGGGCCCGATGCAAGGAAATAGGAGAGAGAAAGAGAGGGAGAGAGAGGGAGAGAGAAAGAGAGAAACACCATTAAGCCCCTCGCAAATGTGTGATGTCACTCTTTAGATTACAAAAAATGCCAGGGGTCGGCACAGGAAGAGAGAGGGCAAGTGAGAGGGAGAGATAGGTAGGCACAAATTGAGAGAGAAGGGGTGTGAGAGGAGGCGGGAAAGGGAGAGAGAGAGAGAGATTTATCGTATGGGAGGGTGAGTTTAGAAAGGTACTTGAAACATTAACCTCGCGGTACTTTGGCTGACGGATACAGTCTTTGTGTCCTACGCTTAATGGAGGACAGAAAAGCGATGGTTGGGAAGAGGAGGGAAGGACTCAAAATAGGACGAGAGGGGAGAGCAAGAGAGGGGAAGAAGGAGAGAGAGATAGAGAGAATGAGAGAAAGAGAGAGAGAGGGGGGGGGGGACGGTAGACAGCTAAGCTGAGGGCAGGGAAAGGAAGGGCCAAGGGAACGGGCACTCCATTTCTGGGTGGCATGCTGGACATCAACCTGATTTGACTGTGAGCGACAGTCTGTTTGATCAAGGAGTGTAGCCCTCTCAACGGGAGATCGAGAGAGAGCGAGAGAGCAAGAGAAAGAGAGAAGGGGGAGTACAATAGTAGCGGGAACAAGATGGAGATGTACAGTAATGGCCAGGGACAGCACGATGCGGTGGTCATCTTTGCGGGACGCTATTATTATATCTGGGCTCACAATGGCCATTTTTCTATCTGAACGGTTGACCAGTTCACCCCCACAATCCCCGCACAACCCCCCTTATGTAATGCACCCCATGCATGGCGGAGCACGTTAAAACTTTAGTAAATGAACAGGGACAGCTCCATTAATGATGAGATGGGCGGGGCGGAGCTGCAGTGAAAGTGTGTGCATGTGCATGGTGGGGTTGGGGGGGGGGGGGGGGGGGGGGGGTAAGAGAGGTTAAGGAGAGAGGCAGGTCTATAATTGGACAAAGAGATGGAGAATTACACCACTTGCGCTGGATTGTCAGGGGTAAACCGTTAATATTATCTGAAGACGAAGGCTAAATTTAGCCTTCACACAATTTTTCAACCCAAGCACCGCACACATCTTTCAAATGCACCACAAAGCCAACCACTTGTTGCATTCCGCCCAGAAAACCGACAAGTGAGCCAGCCTTGCTGATATAGGGCAAATTTCTAAAACAGATTTGAACCGAAAAGCATTACGTTGTGAAGGAGTAGGCCTATGCCAATGCCATGAACTGCCCTGACAGTTCCCTTAACCACTTACCCACACACCTCCTGAATTTGGAATGGTAGTAGAGTATGTGTACTGTTAAAGATACTATATTAGGCCACAGAAGGATGTCCGCCATATGTATCAAAAGTGCTATCTGGTAAATAACAGTAATTTTTTAAAAGCATACCAAATGTTTCTTACATTCTTTGCTGCATTTCCAATTTTTCAATATCACTCAAGTTTTATGATAAATTATTAAATTACAAATAAGTGCAAAATGGGCTTAATGTTCAGTTGAACCATGGTCATTTGAATCAATGCTCAAACGATACCAAATCAACAAATGAACTGCATAAGTTTTTGCATTCTGTGATATACCGTGTTTCTAGTTAACAGTTTTGCTCGGTTTCTGGAGGATTCATCAAGGCCGAACGCAACCTCATTTCATATTCTGATGATTTATCCTTTATTAAAGATGGGGCAAACATCAAGTCAACTCTGGGACTTAGAATCTAAAATGACATCTCATATCATTCAACATATCACACATATTAATCTGTTTCCTGCGACCCTGTAATTAACAGGCCAATCAGCAGACCTCGGTAATACATTGGCTAACCTAGCCCCAACATCCTTGAAACTAAACCTCACCATAGCCAAACATCAACTGACCTAACGTAAACCAACACTCACACTGCACAAATATGCAATTTTCCTCTGAGTATAAATACATTTAAAAAAATGTTTTTTTTGAGGGCCAAGATGGCAGATATATATAAAAACACAGCAAACAAAGGATATTGAGAAGATCAATGTGTAAAATACAATTTTTTTCCCCCCACTGCAGTAAAAACTGTATTTTTTTGATTTGCTGTAAATCGATTCCTGGGAGCTAGGACCCTGGCCTTGAGTTTCGGTGGGATTCTCTCACTACTGTCTGTGACTGCTGGATATATGTAATATATATGTGTCGTATTGTGATCTCCGGATAACCATGTTGCTTCAAATGGAGCAAAGAATCCTCTCCAGCACACCCCAGTCTAATAATTGGTGATTAAAATGGCGCCGTTAACAACAGCTGTACAAAATGATGGTTTTGTATGAACAATGGAAGACCCTATGTACTCAGTGGATCCAATAATGCAGTAAAACTCTATGCTGGTAGTTTACCACAAAGCCCGCCCTCCCTCTGTTTCCTCAACATCTGATTTGCTCCAAAGTCTTTCAGTCACCCTTTATTACCCCTATCTATCAACTGTTACGGATGAATTGTCAATACTTGCTGCACACTGGCTTAAAGGCCAGTTAATCAGTGTTTATTACCTCAATAAATCACATGACTGGCTCTCGGCATTGTTAGTGGTTAGTGTTGGATTCAGCTTTTGTAGAGCCTTTTTGGGATTTTGTGTGTTTGTGTAAGTTTGTATTTGTTTGCCCGTTTGACGTGTGTGTGTGTGTGTGTGTGTGTGTGTGTGTGTGTGTGTGTGTGTGTGTGTGTGTGTGTGTGTGTGTGTGTGTGTGTGTGTGTGTGTGTGTGTGTGTGTGTGTGTGTGTGTGTGTGTGTACGTATTTGTGTCCACGTGTGCCAGTGTGTGTTTTTTTTCTGTGTTTTCATTATAAATATATAAATATATATATATATATGTGTGTGTGTGTTTTTGTGACCCTGTATGTTAACAAACAAAAGATTGCGATTTCAGTTAATGAATTGCAACTGAGGAAAAACTGTTATACGAGACACAGCCCTAAATTGTTCCAGTAGAATGCAGGCCAGGGGAATGGTTGGTTTAAAAAAAAATTGTCACAGGGAAATATGGTTAACCTGCCATATGAATTAAAAGAGCCAAGCAAATAGTGTTTTATCATAGCATAAAACACACACCCATGCAAAAACACCAGACTACTCTAATCCTTCGAGGATGATGTTGAGATGAAGCACTGGTTAGTTAACGTGTTTGAAATCAGAAGTAAACACACATATAATTTCAAAGGTTTCCAAAAGAGAGATAATCACAAATACAGCCATACAGAAAAATATGTAAAAACATGTTTTGAAGTACAAGTGAAATAAATTGTATGTATGTATATTAAAGGTCTGAGACAACACATTATGAGAATTAACCATAATATTACCCTGAATAATATGAGGCCAGATCAGTTTAACTGTTTAATGATGTCAGTGAAACATATTGCAAATTAGTATAGCTTACAAAACACTAACGTCATTATAAAATGTTTGTGTTAGCTCATTAGCAGCCCTTGTTAGTAATTATCCCCCAAAACATTAATCCATGTTTTGAGTCTAAATATTGTGTCATTTTGAATGTCTTTGCATTTCCCAATATTAATGTCTTAATTATAGTAAAATATTCACTCCTATCTACACAATTATTGTGTGATATAGATGGCAAAGTATGGTGCTTGTTGTTGTTGACTATCTCTGCTGCCAGGAATCATTAGCCTAAGGTATTATTGAAACAGGGATAATTAAAATGCCCACAACATTGCTGAGGTCCAGTATGAGCTACAAAGATAATACATTCAAATGATTTAAAGGGAGTTGCCGCTTTGTGTCTTTCTTTTTATATTTGTTTTGGACAGTATCTACATGTTCGGTTTCCTAGATGAGTTGGTCTGCAGTCTAATGAAAAATTAGATTATGTTTGGGTAACATCATCATGGTTTGAAGGGAACAATGTTTAAATGGAACTGTGCATTTAGGCTCCCGCCATTATGGATGCATGATTTAATCTCTCTACAATTGTCTTTCTATTAGTATGGCCACTCTGTACCTTTAGTAATATGACCAAACAACCATGTAATGTAGTACTATCTTCATCCAAATAAACAATATGTTTTTCAATGGTGTCACATGGCTGTGACATGGCTGTGTTGAAGCAGGCAGCATGAACAACATTTCTGGTTAGAGAATCAGGTAGCAGAGGGAGATATTTAACTCTGTTCATAAACATCAATCCTTCATTGATGTCAACGACAAACTTCAGATTGCCGGTCATTACACCTTAAATCAAGCCTTTTTTCATTTTCACTCTTGGCTCTAAACAGAAAACCCCAAAAGACATCAAAGGCATAGGGACCCTATTGCATTAAAATTGAAACGTCTCGCACAAAAAACGTCTGCAGACTATCTATTCATGAGGTTGTCTGCGGTCAACAACTGGACAGGTACCACTTAGGGAAAGGAAAAGGGGATTTTTCTTCTGAATCTGTGATGGACTACCAGCGCTTGGCACACAGATTGACAGGTCTCCACACCCTCCTCTCCCAGTCCCATACGTCCCGTCTCTGCAGGGCCGTGGTGGTGGCCCATTGCTGGTGGCCCATTGCTGGCCCAGCCCGCAGTGAGGGAGATAAATAACCCTAGTACGGGTGGGCTGTGTGGCCCTGCAGTGACGGACACATGGCAAAATCATTCAATCAACCGCCATGATGTAACGATAATACATGGAATCAGTGGCTGTCTGGATTACGTGCACGTGTGTGCGGGGATGTGACATGTCTGGTCAGGTTGCAGAGCCGACAACATGCTTCTCGTACTGGCCAAGACAATGATGATAGAACAGTGGCATACAGGGTTATGTATGTGTGTGTGTGTGTGTGTGTGTGTGTGTGTGTGTGTGTGTGTGTGTGTGTGTGTGTGTGTGTGTGTGTGTGTGTGTGTGTGTGTGTGTGTGTGTGTGTGTGTATTGGTGTCTAGGGAGGCTGTGTGTTTCACAAAGTATCCCTCCATGGGAGGCTAAATGAATTGCTTGTCAATTTCCCAATGACCTCCATGATTACATGACACAGTCACCGCTTGATGGCCAGTCATCCAATCGCACAATCTTTCCACTTTGGCTGTCCAATCAAGAAGGATTGGACAAACATGGCCACACAATGCTTGCTCCATCCAGTTCCCAGAGTCTTGCCCACCCAGGACTTGGAATTGAAACAAATTGATAGCACACACATCCACACAAATACACACGCAGACACACGCACGCACGCACGCAAACACACACACACTCAGAAGATGGTTGTAAATTAATAGCGCATTATCCCCCGTGGAACACGAGGCAGTGTTGTTGATAATGGGGGTTATAATTAATTTCACCTTTAACACCTGCAAGACTCCCTGGTTGTGTGTGTGTGTGTGTGTGTGTGTGTGTGTGTGTGTGTGTGTGTGTGTGTGTGTGTGTGTGTGTGTGTGTGTGTGTGTGTGTGTGTGTGTGTGTGTGTGTGTGTGTGTGTGTGTGTGTGTGTGTACGTTGGTGTATGCGTGTGTGTGAGTGAGTGTTTGCAGCCAAAGAAGTAAGTCATTTCCCAGCAGACTGCTCTTTAAGCATTTCCCAACCTCCCCGGTGAATTTGCGACTCTCTTTCTCGTGTCCTTGCCACGGCGCAATCTCTCTCTCCTTCCCTAATTCGCTCCATATTCATCCCTTCTTCTCTCACTCAATCCCTCAGTGACACCCCCCCCCCCCCACACTCTCTCTCTCTCTCCCTCCCCCCTCTCTCTCTCCACCCCCCCTCTCTCTCACTCTCTCTCTCTGCTCTCTCTCTCTCTCCCTCCCCCCTCTCTCTCTCCCCCCCCCTCTCTCTCAGCTCTCTCTCCCTCTCCCTCTCCCTCTCCCTCTCCCTCTCTCTCTCTCTCTCTCTCTCATGGCGGCTGCCCTCCCAGCAGACATTAAACGATAGAGACAAGCAAAGCGTTCTCATCACACAGCCTTCAGCCAAGCGCCTCACGCTACCCTCCTCCTCCTCCCCCTCCTCCCCCTCCTTCCCCTCCTCCCCCCCTTCCTCCTCCTCCTCCTCCTCCACTAGTAATGGCTTTGGTCCAAGAGGGGGGAGTCAGTGGGAGAGGTTAGGGGTGGGAGGCGGACAGAGAGGGCTGGGGACAGCGGGAGCGACAGGACGAGTGTGGGAGGGGAGGCTGGTAGGGGGGGTGTGAAGGGTAAAGGTGCGGGGGCTGACAACGAGGGAGCGCGCCACGCAGACAGGCGGGAGAAAACAACAAACACAAAACAATTACGTCGGCCCAGGTCGGCTGCTCCGTCCGTCTGACAGATCCCCCAACTGGCTGGTGGACGGAATGATAAGTTGTCTGACTGGATGCAGGCTGACCGACTCAGTGCGTGACTGACTGACTGAGTGGCTGGCTGACTAAATAGCCGACTGACTGGCTGGCTGGCTGACTGGCTGGTTGATTAAAGGAGAAGCTGACTGACTGGACACAGACAGAATGGCTGACAGCTGATGGATTGACTGAGCGGCTGGTTGACCAAATGGCTGACTGACTGGCTGACCGACTGGGCAGGCGGGTCAGTGGCTAGAGTTTTGGCTCAGTGATCAATACACTGTGTGTGGGTGGGCAGGCCAGGCTCTGTTGGCGGTCTCAAAGCTGATTGGCTGTTAGGGTTTACTGAGTGACTGAGTCCCTTTGCGACTGCTTGACTGATTACATTTCTGACTGACTGACTTGCCCGCCTCGGTGTCTAACCCAGGTTGATTTGCTGACCCGGTTGTGCTAGACACGGAGACATTGTGCAGGTTGATAGCAGACCGGAAGATTGGCCTGCTACACTGAACTCGAATTTGGTTTATTCTGCAGCCATACAAACTGCTGGATGTACAATTTATTATATTTAATGTATTACATATTCTTGTTTTCCCTGCTTTATCCTCCTTTGAACGCTATTTTCTCTCCATCTGGGAGCGAGGGAGTGTGTGAGAATGTGAGTGTGTTCGTGTGTGATGGTGTACCTTTTACGTTCACCTCTTGGGCTTCCTCTGATCAGTCTTTTCTGGAAATACCTTACACAGAGTTATTGTAATATTTGATGAGATTTTGACTTTATTGAATAAAACACCTATAAAATACGTGTGGAAAAGATTGAGTTGCTGCAATGTAAGTTGAAATGTTCCCCTATTCCCTGATTCTACCCTATATTGGAACATCTTATTCAATGGATTTTCTTCTTGAATTTTGATTGCATTGTAGTTTGATCTTCTCTTAATTGTGTGTCTTGTTAAGTCGGCATATTTTAACTGTTAAAGCAACGCATATAGAGCTCAGCTGAACTCAATAGATCACCGGTAACTTCATTATTGCCTTAATGAAAATCACTGAACTCAGTTACATTGAAAAGACAGAAAGAGAGTAATCTGAATTAAGTCAGCCGATTGTCCTTTCCATTGTATTTCTGCCTCTCAAACCACACACAAACACACACACACACACACACACACACACACACACACACACACACACACACACACACACACACACACACACACACACACACACACACACACACACACACACGCACACACACACAGCATTGAATGATAACACAGCATTGAATGATAACAAACAGACTGATCCATAGATCTCTACATCTGCTTCATAGCATCATAGTTAGCTGAGAGAGAGAGAGAGAGAGAGAGAGAGAGAGAGAGAGAGAGAGAGAGAGAGAGAGAGAGAGAGGGAGCGAGAGCGTTAGAGAGAGAGAGAGACCGTAATACCGAGGGTAGACAGAAGCAGGGGGATGTTAAATGGGGCTAATTATCTCCAAGTTGCAGAATGAACTGGGAGGGAGAAGAAGAGAGAGAGAGGGAAAATGACTTGGAGTAAAATGACAGACAGAGGCAGGAACTCTGTGTTGAAACGAGATACTAGAGAAATCCACAGAGGGAGCGAGAGAGACAGAGAGAGAGAAAGAAAAGGGAAAAGTTGCCAGAAGGAGAGATGACTAAACAGTAATGAATTTAAGTGTCCTCTGTCCCACAAACAGGCAGTATGCTTTAATTTACTGGCCAAAATTAACATTTAAACGGCTTTTACAATTATTTCCCCTGATGTAGCCTGACACATTGGCGTGGAAACGTTACTGATGCAAGGCACCAATGGCGGGGGATGATGGCTCTGCTAGACACAGCTGATTCCTTCTATTGCCTGTACCTCATTTGTTATCTATAGCTCATGTGTTGCCTATAGCTCATGTGTTGCCTATACCTTGTGGGTTGTCTATACCCTTGTCTATACCTTGTGTGTTTCCTATACCACATGTACTGTCTATGCCTCATATGTTATCTATAGCTCATATGTTTCCTATGCCACATGTATTGTCTGTACCTCATGTATTGCCTATACCACGTGTCTATTATCATGTATTGCCATTATCTTATGCGTGTCTGTCTATACCTCATGTTCTTTTCAGACCTCATGTATTATCTATTATTATGTCTGTACCCTATCTGATGTCTATACCTCATGTAATATCTATGCTCATGTCTAAACGTCATGCATAATCTATTATTATGTCTATAAATCATGGATTATCTATGCTCATGTCTATACCCCCATGTGTTTTCTACTTCATGGGTTGTATATACTCATGTTTTATCCATACTTCATGTGTTTTATACAACTTACTAGTGATGGATTCAATGAATCTTTTCCTTGATTCAGTCTGCGTCGGTCAGTTCGCCAAGCAGAATCGTTCAGAATCGTTTGTTTGTTTGTTCAGTCGAGTTTCCGGTAACGGGGAATAGAATCATGGAATGCACGGTTCTCAGCTGAGTCAGTGAGACTCAGCTGCTCCGTCGTTCTCATTCTCAAACGATCATGGAAGTCGGTCATAAATCAACATTACAACTTTAACCAAATGCAGCGGGATGGGGGGGGGGGGGGGGGGGTAGTTGATTATTGGATGTTTAACATATCAGCAAGATAATAGACTTGACTTAGCAATGATGGTGGGGGTCCCTGTTTGGAGAACGAACCATGAAAGAACGAGACGGATTGACGAGACATTCAAATATTTGATTAATCTGGCATGACACAGAAAATACAAAGACAGCATGCATTTACCATTTCACTGATATTGAATCGTATTATCGTACGCTCGCTCACTAAGCCTCTTCCCTCTTCACCGCTCACAGTCAGTGAATGAACAGCGAGTCAGCGAGTGGTCTGGGAGGAGTCGAGTCTGGGAAAGAACAAGACGATCGAGAGGGAAGAATCAGTTCGGTTCGTTCTTGTCAAAGATTTGTTCATTCGAACTGATTCGGTCGCAAACCACCCATCGCTACAACTTACATGGTGTCCATACTTCATTTCTCTGTCATACCTCATTAATTGTCTGTACCTCACGTGTTTTCTGTAACTCATGTGTTCTCTATGCCGCATGCATGTAGCTCATGTTTATCCCTCATGTGTGGTCCATACCTCGTGACATCTATGCATCGCTCTGTTACCACGGCTCCCCCTGATGCTCTGGGGTGGAAGAACAGAACCAGGGGCACCACGTCTACCTGTGCTCTGCATGCTGCTCACGTGTGTCCTTCCCCCTGTGTATGTTCCCGGGTCCCCTCATTAGGTTCCCACTCTACCCTGACTGCAGGTGTCTCCAGCTAGGGTCACCCTCTACTGTTCGCTTTATCCTTTAATCTACCCATACTTCCTCTAAGCCAGCACACCTCTCCTTCCTCGCTATCCCTACCTCTTTTCATTTCATGCGGTTTAAACCCTTTCTCTGTGTTTTTAAGAGATTGGGGTGTAGCTATATCCCTCCCTCTCTCCACGAGAGATGTCTACCTATAGATGTAGGGGGGGATGTGGTGGAATAAGACGGACCATGAGGAAGGCACATATTCATCATCTATATTCCCTTTTCCCTCTCCTATCTCGGATGTGGCTGTGGTTGTGATTGTGCGTGTGGGGGTGCATGTTTGTCTGTGTGTGTGTGTGTGTGTGTGTGTGTGTGTGTGTGTGTGTGTGTGTGTGTGTGTGTGTGTGTGTGTGTGTGTGTGTGTGTGTGTGTGTGCGTGTGTGTGTGTGCGTGTGTGTTATGTGTGTGTGTGTGTGTGTATGTGTGTGTGTGTGTGTTTGTGTATGTTGGACGGGGATACTAGGACGTCGGCTAAATCATTAAGCGTTTTGATAGGGCTTCTACATTTCGGTGACAGTTGTGTAAAGGCAAGGGTGTCATATTGATCTGTCAGCTGGAGAGGTGACATGGACGGAGGAATAGCTAATGTCGGAAAGGAAAAGGATAGGGTGAGAGTGAGCGGGAAATTGCGCTACCGGGCTCTATCAGTTTTGTATTGACCGTCTTGATTGTTATGGCCACCATCTTGGCACTGTGCTGTCAGAGGAAGAGAGGGCAGGGAATGGAGGATATTCTTTTGAATTTACAAATATTTGTTTAAATATTCTCCATTGCTGTCTCTATTCTGTTTCACCTTTTTCCAAAGTGAAGCCCATTTAAGCTGTCATGTTGTATTGACTACAGTAAAAGCATATGACCCTGTAACTATTTTTTTTGCGAATATTCCCTGATTGAAAGTACAATAGAGAGATATTTTTGGCACTCTGCACCCCAATTACACGAAGGTGGGCTTTCTTCATTTATTTCTTCTCATCGTTTCATTTTCCCTGTGCGTTCATCTTCAATTTTGCCAGTTGTCTTTGGCAACATTTATATTAGCACAGGTTGGCGGACTACAAAGTTAATTGTTGTAAGGAGTGCTTCTGTCTTCACCACAACAAACGCTATCTACTTTCCATTTAATAAAATGTCCTCCTTAGTTCTTTGTCCATTTCAGGGCTTCGGGCCATACGGTGCGGGATAATACAACAAAAAATCTCTATGAATATAATAGGAATAAAGTATGAATAATAGAGTGAACCTATTTTTTACATATTTATCAAGACCATGTCATAATCATCAGCACTGCATTCTTTTATTGTACGGTATTATTTTTATTTTCTGTTTTGTTCATAAAAAAGGTGCGTTGCAGGAATCAAAGACACTTGGCAGCCAACCGTTCAGAAGGGTTTGAAGAACGATCCGGGTTACATGGGCAACTATAAAAGGCGACAGGGATTACGACGAGATTGTGTTGAGCAAACACGGGGTTACAAAATATCCTCGTGGGAAATAAAACGCTCTATACCGAGAGCATCTGAGGAGAATCACAGTTCAGTCGCGCAGCTTCTTTGAAACATGAGAAAGTGCAGAACCAGAGGCCCATGAATAGATCTTCTGCCACAAATACCATAGGATCGAGCCACCAAGGCAGGTTAGCGCCTGTCTCCCAAGTGCTGCCATTCAGGGTCATAAAGAATAGAAGCAGTTGATGGTTTCGTCAACATAGCCTGGTTACTAAACATGGCAACTCCGTGGAGTCGGATTCCCTTAAGGGTTTCTAGAGACTACAAATAGCTTGAAGGCTAATTTCAAATGGGCCCATCCGATGTTACATGGCAGTCCTCACTTTTTAATGAGCCGCTGTGTCGGGATGAGAAACGACATTCACATTGAAATGACATTGAAATGCTATGATGTTCACCAGAAGAAGAAGAAAAAGAGAAGGAAGATTTTATTCCGTACAATAACAACTAATAAATGCAAGATGACATTAATATGGATACCGAAGAGCAGAAGTACTAATAGTACTTCATTAAGAGTCCAGCCCCTAACCTGAGAATTCACAAGAAAATTCCTAATTGGATTTGTGGGTTAAGGTTAAGATATAATATTTTTATTTTTTTGCTAATTTCTCCAAAAAAATTCCAACTATTACTGAAACTATAAAAGTCTTAATGATGTAAAGATACAAAGAGACTTTGTATTTTGCCTGCAATTCTGTAAGATGAGAAAGCAATAAATCAAAGAAATCTATACACAAAGGAAATGGCTGCGGAAACCTGCCCTCCGAGTGGTCTACGGTTAACCAGGGAAGGCGTTCATTTCCTGCTCGTTCCCTTAAGCGCAACCTTACCCAGGATTAATTACCATTTAAATGGCCCAATCATACATATATTTAATTACACGGATAGCTTCTCTCTGTGCCCTTAAAATACAATCAAATAATGCTCCTCTATGATAGGCATCAATTAAACCAATATAATATTCACCAATGCGCACGCCCACATACACACACACAAGCTCACACACACACACACACACACACACACACACACACACACACACACACACACACACACACACACACACACACACACACACACACACACACACACACACACAGACCACACTCAGACACACAGGTTAATGCTGATGTAGAAGAAGCCTATGGGACCAGGAATTGGCTCATCATAAGAAGAGCTAAGAAGTATTACCAGTCCTCTTTGGGATCGGTCCGCCAGAAAATAAGCTCAGTTTACTTGTTGGGAATTAAATTCTTCTTCTGTCATATTAGTCCATAGTCATGACATATACAAAGCCTATAGAGATTGCCATCCTTTGAAATAGGTCTCTTGCTAATACTGTTTATTAAAAATGAAAAAGGAAGCGAGCGGAGCCTCCGTTTCATTACAGCTAAGAATGTCATAGCATGCATTGGCAGTGGAAGCCGTTGGGGCTGGCTAGAAGCAAATAACATCATTTTGTTCCATGAAATATGAGCAATCTTAAAACAGCTGACAAATGAATTATTAGCTGTTTACGGCATGTAAGGGATGCCTCTTATTTTGATAATATGAAATCATAGTGATATTTGTATCGGCAAATATTGAAATGCCCATTCATTACAAGATCCCATTCATCTTATCTTCCTCTTCTATTTGAAAAGTTAAAGTGCAGCGCATTTATCCTGACAAAGGCCCCTTGCAATATTCATCAGGTGTATTGACGTTTGTGAATTGTTTGTTTTAATTACGTCACCTCATGCAGAACAAATCATTCTACATGGGTATGGCCGGTTGTCAAACTGGAAGAACCCTGATCAGGAGAGCACCAAGGCTCTCTGAAAAACGGTCTGAGAGTTGATGAATACATTCAAAGGTCTTCCTTTTCACAGACTTTTGCCTTATGCTTTAATTTAAAAATCCTTTCCAGTTATACTTTTTTTTTTTTGCTCCCTATTGAATGTGACAATGGTGGGTCAATCAAGTGGGTAGACAATATTGTGAAGCACATATTGCACAGGAAAGGGAAAGATCAAGTTAATTTAAGCACAAAACATCTACTTGCCCTGACACATCTGGTGACATGTACCATGTCATGAAAAATACAAATACTAGGTTTGAAAAGGATGTTGAATGATTTTAATTCAATTACCAAAAATATAAATTAAGCAAATGATAAAAATGGTTCAGAGCTAAATGATAATGAGATGTCAACTACGTCGCGATTATGAAGACCAATTTTATAAGGGATAATATACGTGTATGCCATTTCCTTTCCCTCGCCCAATGCTGAATAATAGTCGGATTTGCAGTAATGGTTAACCTTGAAGCAGACAAAGATGCCTTTTCTCCTCACCCTCTCTTATAAGCACCCATAAACCTTCTCCACCTCTGGAACTAAAGAGCCATTCTACTGACGCATCCTGTGTGTTTATGCATTTCAATGCTTGGTTGCACACTCGCTTATGTCTCCTGTGCGTGTGCGTGTGTGTGTGTGTGTGTGTGTGTGTGTGTGTGCGTGTGTGTGTGTGTGTGTGTGTGTGTGTGAGAGAGAGCATGTGCGTAAGTAAAGCAGGGCACGATGAGCCTCGGTTGCTGTTAATAAAACACTAGACCAGATGGTATGATCTAGGACACAACAAGAAGTAGTGTAAAGAGAGAGAGAGAGAGAGAGAGAGAGAGAGAGAGAGAGAGAGAGAGAGAGAGAGAGAGAGAGAGAGAGAGAGACATAGTGACCGAGAGAGTGCGCGAGAGAGATTGAGAGAGAGATAGATTTAAGGAGCGCAAGAGAAAGAGATAGACTCAAAGTGAGAGAGAAATGTGTGTGTGTGTGTGTGTGTGTGTGTGTGTGTGTGTGTGTGTGTGTGTGTGTGTGTGTGTGTGTGTGTGTGTGTGTGTGTGTGTGTGTGTGTGTGTGTGTGTGTGTGTGTGTGTGTGTGTGTGTGTGTGTGTGTGTGCGCGTGCGTGTGTGCTGGCTGGCTGAGGGGGCTAAGTGAGGTTGGTCAACCAGCTAAGTGCAAGGTATGGGTTCCATTGGCTTTTGTTGCTATAAAAAGTTAACAACTGAAAATAGCTCAGGGACTATGAGTTGAAGGGAACAAGCGTTTAGTTAATAATGACGTACAATACTGACTGAGCAAGTGTGGCCAGGATGGGATATGTATTTGTATCACATGAATGTCAAGCTAGAATTTAGCACACCTTATTATCGCTGTAGCGAAATAATCAATATGTTTTTTTATTTATTCACCTATTTAGCACTTGACACACCGTTGGTCTGGGCGGTGAGGGACAACCCATATCTAGCCCTTCAACAACATCTGGACAGGAAGAAAATTCAATGTTATGCTCAGCCAGGTGGAGATTGTGGCGGTCTTGGAAACCATGTTGCCAAGCGAGATAGGGAACAAGTCCGTTCCCCCTGGGAGACGAGTGTGATCAACTTTCCGTGCCCCTGGGGGTCGGAGATAACAAAACGTCACCAGCCTGAGGTGCAGGCTGGCCATCAACCAAATTTAATTAATTATTATCCCTAATAATTACATAAAGGTTTATCTGGGAATATGGCATTGCTTTGCAAGTCAGTGCTCTATGCTGTTCCATGACACCCAATGTCAATGTTAACAAATTAAATTTGTACAAGGCTGATAATGACGATGCCTCAGGATAAGGCGAGGCCAAACCGTGTCGTGAAAACACACAGTACGGATCACACATAAACAGTGAAAGAAATAAAGGTAGTTGAGGTATACAACACAATATATCAGAACCACAATGCGCGCAGTGTTATTCTTCGCCGATTTGTTCAAGCTGTGGTGGTATTATTCACACTATAGGGGAGCGGGTTTCAGAATAAAACCAACATCACTATTTATGTTTTGCCAAATGTGCGCTGTATCCCTCCAACGCCGCCATAACTCATACGTTCTCACCTTGCGAAACAAGGTGCGGCCACATGCATGGGTTACCTTCTCCCCCTCGAAAGCTATACACAGTTTTGTATATCACAGCGTTTGGCGCAGCATGGCAGGCAATCTTATTTATTTGACCCGCTCAAACGTTTCATTGGGCGGACGAAATATGTGACGAGGCCATATTATTGGATTCGGGGTTAAAGAGAATCTCGACCCGGCGATGGTTTTTTTTCCCCTTATTTTTGAGCGCCACGCTTCAGGCTTCCAGAGCATGTGGCTGCTGCTCCGCTCTGCCCCCGGGTGCACACCCAGTCGCCCAGGATAGATGGCTGCGGTGGCAGCAGGCGTGGCGCTGGCTGTCGTCAAAGACCCCCTGATGTTTTTGCCGGAGTCTTACTCTGTAACTTTACTTTCCCCTTTTTTCCGTGTGCCTTGTACCCTCGACAACTTTCAGCCTGTCATTCTGTTGACCTTCTGGCTCCTCTCAGTCCTTTTATTCTCTCCTGCTCCCTCATCCCTCACTCCCCTGAATGCATCACTGCACCAAGCTCAACCAGCCAAGCAGCCTGCAGCATAATAGGCAGTTTTATAGCCTTATGAAAATAATGGATTGTTGGTCCCGTCCGCGACCGTTCATTTAAAGACGTTCTTCTACGACCATTGACATCAGTACTGCAGGGCTTTCTCAGACCATTTTGGGGTTTGAGATGATGGGGGCCTGTTCTTTTAACCTGGTGGATTCTTTGAGCTCCTTTTTAGTCTACTTGTTGAGACCTCGCTGCCTTTGAGAAGCCCAAATTAAATGAAAGCCACTCAGAGCTCCATGGGCCCCGATTCCCGTCTCCAATTTCCACCTGTAGTCTTACTTTGAAAACAAAGTCCAAGAGCATCTTCATTCTTTAGATTTTTAAAATAATAATTGCCCTGTGTTCTAGCATTCAACATTTAAACAATGACAAATTGATAAAAGGTAGCAATTTCCGCCCTGAGGGTGCAAATGGCTTCCGCTTAGCATCTCTAACATATCCTGTATTTTGTTGTGCTTTATAAAGCCATATCCTACAACAGATTATTCAGCTTTTTTATTTTATTTTACCTTAACAGCCTACCCACACCTGTTGACCCATCACCTAGCACATCTCAAAAGAGCAAAACATATTTTGTAGATACAGATATTCAACAGATTTGGAGATTTGGCTTTTACCCGTATGAAAAGCAAGGCGAGGAAAGTAATTCTACTCGGCGCAGTGCATGCACAGCTGCTTTATGTCACCAAATGCTTTTTGGAATCACAGCGCAACGTAGGCTTAAATTGCCATGCTTAAAGTGATGGTTATTTGGTTTCTATACACATCACAAGAGTGACACACACTGCCATTTGAAGTGTCATTTAAGGCCTACAGTCACAGTACTTCTAGCTGGAGGTTTCTAAATGAGTCCATCCTTTAAAGATACACACATCATAGAAACATTACCGGGGCCCAGTGAACTGTGGCCAGTCTGGAAACAAAGAAATATCAGGGGCTTTATGGGGTTCTGAGTAAAGAATGCGCTTCTTGGGTGATGAAATCAATAAAAACCCATGGTGTGCCCCAATTGAAACACATACAAGGGCTGTTTTGACGATCCACTAACATGATATAGAGAGAGCCAGAGAAAAGAGCAAGCATATCTAAGAATTGCCTGCTTTGAAAATCGACTCAATGGCAGCCCATACATCTGGCATGAAAGGCTGCTGGAGCGCCCAGTGTCAGGTCACGCACCGACCATTTTTGTGCTGCGGTCACAAAGGAGAACAGAAAGATGGCCGCCAAACGATACAGAACACATAGCAGAGACACGGCGACAGAAAGGGAGGCCGGTGAACGAATCAGAAGGACGTCTGGACTCTCCCCACATTAAAACCACGGCTTTAAAGGCAGATTGCACCCTGATAGAAATCAGCAATGTTCCTTCTGTGGGGGAAAACACAGATGCAATTTCCTCCTCGGGTAAAGGCAAAAACATATAATCTGCAAAACAAAAGAGGAAGTGCAGGATTTATGGAACTTTAATGAAATCATTTGTTTGGGATCTTTCTTTTCTGTGTTTTAAAAGCAGCCATTTCCTGAGGCCTGTAACTTGATATCGACACATTTATCTTTGGTGAATGTCTCAAGTCAAACATTTGTTGCATGTGTGTGAGTGCGTTTGTTCATGGGCTTGGGCGTGTGTGTGTGTGTGTATGTGTGTGTGTGTGTGTGTGTGTGTGTGTGTGTGTGTGTGTGTGTGTGTGTGTGTGTGTGTGTGTGTGTGTGTGTGTGTGTGTGTGTGTGTATGTGTGTGTGTGTGTGTGTGTGTGTGCATATGCCTCATGGGCATGAAGTCGGACGGACACTAAGGCGCACTTAGGGAACAGATGGATGTAATCAACAGATGGTTGAAAGGTTGTTTCTGTGCATGTGCCCTTAAGACATGAGATCTGTATGGCCATATGTGTGTGTGTGTGTGTGTGTGTGTGTGTGTGTGTGTGTGTGTGTGTGTGTGTGTGTGTGTGTGTGTGTGTGTGTGTGTGTGTGTGTGTGTGTGTGTGTGTGTGTGTGTCTTGGCGGGTGTTTGTTTAAGTGTGCTAAAAGCAACCCTGTAAGGTAGTGCCAAATTTGGCACATCCGGTGGTTTTGAACATTCATACTAAATCTAGGAATATATTTTTGTTGAGGAGATCCACTGATTAAAAAAGTTACCCACCATTATATCCTAAACCCCCTTGCTTGTGAGGGAAGATAGGCAGCTAAAATGAGCCAACGTAGTTAACCGTCTGAGATATCTCCCCTCTGTTGCGGTCCATTGGAGAGCACTAGGCGTCTGACGCACAGGATGCTAATGCCTACGTGAAATATAGAGACGGCATGATAAATAGGCAGATTTTAAAGTGGCTCTTTGAAAGAGGCGTTTCAGAGATGTTCTTAGGGTTACGAATGCAAATAGAAGAAATATCATCACCAGTATTAGGATAAAACCGCTCCATCATGGCCTTGGACAATAGACGTGATGTGTTAGCCTTACATAGAGTAAGTAAAAAACATGAACATTAAGAATTAATGCAATGTGTGAGAAATAAGTCCAAATGCTCACAGTCAACCTCCCCATGGATATTCTTTGTGAAAAAATGCATACACTTTAAATACCTGACTAGATCAACAACGGACAATTGTTGAAAAATATTTCCACAAGGTATGAACATAAAGTAAATATTTTTTTAGAAATAAAGACTATTCATTCTGTATTCGACTAGCAATGGCATTGCTAGTTATTGTGATGTGCATGGTCAAGGTTTTATATTTTGATATCCATCACCAACAACCTGCTGCAGCAGGTATCTGGCAATGGGATGTGAATGATTTGAAAATATTTTTGGTATTTCTAAGGAATCTTGGACATTTTGCATGATTTAGTAATTGGTTGTGCCGGAGATATGCTATTCAGAGCTTCCATCCATAATGGAGAAAAATCGCTTTGCTGGTTTAAATCTTGTCTGGCATTAAAACAGAAGGATTCACTTATCCTATGGCCTTTTAGTTTTTCAGTGATTACAATTTTTGCTTTTTGCTTAAAGAAGATCATTTGTATGCCAGTCCGAATGCCATATTAAACCTTATTTCAGGCTTTGCTGTATTCAACAGATAGATGCACAGAAACCAAATTATTCTTAGCTTCAAGTTGATTTCCTTTGGACAAAACACTGTTCCCAATAAAACTGTGAACCTTAGTTCCTCCCGAGCCATCTCTGCCCCCCCCCCCCCCCCCCCCCCTTTTAGACTGCACTGAATCGTCGCACTGAAATCTGTCCTCTGTTTCATCATCTTCACCACCATCATCATCATCATCATCATCATCATCATCATCATCATCATCATCATCATCAGCAGCATCATCCTCATCACTATCATCAGCCTGCTTCTCTCATTTCCTCCCCTCCCTGGCCCTCCCTCCCATTGGCAGACAATCAGCACCCCAGGCTCGTGGCAAGGGGCTGGGATTGAGTGTGGGGCAACAGGCAAGCGGGCAGTGGGCTCTGTGGAGCGCTGTGCTGCTGGGAGGGTTGATGCGGCGGTCATGGAGCAGGGATTACGGAGGGACCGCGTCCAATAGCCACAATCCCTCCTCCCGCAAAACCAAATGAAAAAAGATGGACAAATAAATAAATAAAAACGCAAAGACAAAACACTGAGATATTATTGCTTTCTATAAGATTGTTTGCATATTATATGCAGGCCCTAATACAGGAGTCATGAATAATGAATAACACAATGAATAATACATTAATAATAAAAGGGTATAATAAAAAGTCATAAAGAAAACAAGGCGGTAAGGGAATCAAAGGAAGCGTTTTGAACTGATTAGCATCAGGATAACTGTGCCAGAGCAACAGTTCTATCTGTTCTATCCTTCCTTCCGTCCTCTTTGCTTGCTGCCTCCCACCCTCCGCCTCTCTTTCTCTTTGCACCCCCCCCCCCCCCCCCCCAAATCCCCCCCTTCCTCCAAACTACACCCGACCCCTCCACCCCTCTGCCTCCTCTATTTCCCCCCTCTTTTATTATTTTTTTGTACAAATCTGTGCCTGTTGATACTGGGTTAATCTGCTTTCAATTAGCTGGGGGCAAGAAATAAAGGGGGGGGGAGAGACTGAGAGAGAGAGAGAGAGAGAGAGAGAGAGAGAGAGAGAGAGAGAGAGAGAGAGAGAGAGAGAGAAAATGTGGAGGGCGGACTATTTGATGGAAAGAAGTAGCGGAAATGTAGGAACTCGGGGGCAAAGAGATTGTGAAACAGAGAGTTTAAATGAGAGACACAGAGAGTGAGAGAGTGAAAACCACATAGGAAGTGAAATGAAAGTCAATGTTGTTGGCAGCAAGCCAAAGTCTTGATACACACAATCGCCAACCCACGCACACGCCGCGCTTTGCGGGAATGTAATATATCGTGCTAATGTGTGTGCCAATGTGAACGCATGTTTATCAGTGAGAATGTATGAACTTTGTGTGTTGTTTTTCTGCCATCCGGGTCTGTGCTCATAAGATCCATGTAAATATGGAGATTTCCAGGGCAGAACGGGAATATCTGATCCATCATGTATGGCTAAAACATTTATGCATGCGTACACGTGTCTCTTCCGCATGTGGGAAGTCATGTGCATGTGTCCGTAATATAACAAGCGAGCGACGCTTGCATGATGAATGCATTCCGGTGAGCAGTATAGGGAGAATTTGCATCGAGTTCAATAGGTTCAACTTTGTGTAAATCGGAATGTCCAGAGCCAAAGCAACGAGCACAATAGACTATGGCAAACTCAGAGCAAAACTCTTTTAACATGGCTATGCAAAAGCGCACATGACTTAAGGTGACACAAACGCATTTGGCGCAGTGCTTGTCCTTCCATGAATGTTAGCAACCGGTGTGAGAAAAAGCAAGGACACATGTCAAACCCCCACACACACCTGTAAAATAGCTGCCTAGTATGGTGGTAAACGTGACTTATTGTTTATTGTTGTATTGTTAAGGTTTCATGGGAAGCACTAAAAAGAGGCTGCACAATAGTAATAGTACATTCAAGAGGACATCCGTGAAAACATTTCTTGAATGCATACCATCTACTGGTTTCTCTTGTCTTATCCCGGGAGTCGCTTTGCTTGTACTTGCTTTCAATGGGAGAAATCCTAAACCTGTGTATCAGGGCTGAGAACTGAATCACGCACACCAAATATTTCTAACACCGCTTGTGGCTTTTTTTGCACCCGCTGTTATTGATAATGTTATTCCAGTTCTGTTAGAAAGGACGAGGGAGGCCAGCACTTTCCAAAACCAGCCGGGTATTACTGCTTTGCATACTAGAAAGGCTGTATGTCATTACAACAGAGCTTTTTTGTGTCCAAAATTATTTTAAATGTGTTAGATTTCTTTTCCCCAACAGATTTACAACATTAAACTGAGATAATATATAGGCCCTAGTACAAACATTTTCTTGGTGCAATGTGATTTAATCACTGGAACCTCTGCAGAAGATATTAGAGATATATCACGGTAATGGGGGCAGACGAGAAGGGCGAGAAGTAGTGATATATACCGGCAAACATATATATGTCGGGTTCCTACCTTTCATGCCAAACTTGGAGCGTCGGCCATATTTGTTGATGAGCACAAAAAGGACGATGAGCATCACGCAGGCGAACCCCGCCAGACCCACGGCGATGGAGACCTGGGCATCAGAGGACAGGGAGGAGAGAGGGGGTAGAGAGGGAGAACAGGTGAGAGGAAGGTAGAGAGGGGTTGTCAGGAGAGGTGTGGTAAAAGAAGGAAAGGAACGACAAGAGCACAGGGGTATGAAAAGATGAAGAAGGGTGGGGGTGGTGGTGTCCAGAGGGTTAATGTGTGCGACGCAAAGCTTATGCTGTCTGGGAAGGCGGAGGCGGGAGGCGTCTATGCGGGATCATTAGCATGGTTTTTGCACAATTGCAAAGCAACCTTGCAGCACACGGGATAATGCGATGATATTCTGGTCAGTAATGTCTATGGGTAGTGAATCCCTCTGGTTCAATCCCTGGCCATTTGATCTAGTATATCCCCTCAAAGCGGGCTTCCGTGATTGATATCACATGGGATGTTAGCCGCCTTGCCTCACCCTAGTGATGCAATTACATTTTTTGTTTATATTTTCGAAGAAGTTGAGAGGATGAGAGTGCATGGGTAAACTGTAAACTGAAAGGAAGGCAGATAGCAAAAACATGCAGCTAAGACGTCTATTCATGAACATCAAGGAGTCGTTCTGTTGGTTACCAAGATGTTTGGACACATTTCTGGACAAAAGCTATGAATTAAAGCAAGTGCAGAAATAAAAGCACCTGTTTTCTTTTCTTTTTTAATTGCGCCACAAATGTCTTTTGCCAAAACAGGGCTTTAAAATTGGAGTCATTTCCTAAGATTGCCTGTTTTTTTTGAACTGGGATCATTTTCTCCCATCCGCTTACACGACATCTACTAACACACACACACACACACACACACACACACACACACACAGACACAGACACAGACACACACACACACACACACACACACACACACACACACACACACACACACACACACGCTCAGGAAATATTTATAAACTGAAACACACGCACAAAGTCACACTCCACTTAAAACCTGGGCCGGAAGTTAAGAGTTATCTTGGCTGCTTTCCCCAGTCAATTACAGGAGAGAGAGGAACTCAATTACATTTCTTACCAACTCTCAGTCTAACTAACCACCGAGGGAATACAGGCAGATAGAGGGAGATTCTGTTTTTCATCCTCATTTTAAGTTTTTGGGGGGTTTATTTCTCACCAATCTCTTGCTCAATTCTCTACCCGCTTTATTTCCTTCTCTCACTCTCATTGCAGCTGTTCCCCAATCCCTCACCCTATAGTGCCTACGTTGCCTCTTTTCTTGTGGCAAGTACAGGAGGAATGCCTGATCTCTTGCAGGTTAACTAAGGTGAAGCTGAAAAGAGTAGTAATTCCAACTCATACACCACATAATGATGTGACAGCACGCTCCACTCATGTAGCAAATCTCACTTTATAAACAAACATGACTGACTCTTATCTTGATCGTTTGCTACATTTTCCAGTTGTAAATGGTTCCTATAGGCGACAGAGTAACAACTCAAGCACAAGTGAGTCAAGCTACATGTCATCCATTAGCTAGCGGTGTGTTGCGTTTGACTGTCTTGAACGCTCACCCCAAAGGTATCCTCCTCCGGTCTGTGTGTCACTGTTATGGTTGGGGCCGGTGTGTCTGCAAAAGAAAATGGCACACATAAGTTGTGGGTGAAGCTTACATGAAGAAACCCCTAAGAACAGAGTGCAGATATGTGTAATGTGTGTGTGTGTGTGTGTGTGTGTGTGTGTGTGTGTGTGTGTGTGTGTGTGTGTGTGTGTGTGTGTGTGTGTGTGTGTGTGTGTGTGTGTGTGTGTGCGACTTCTGAAATACCAGTTGTTAAACTGATCGCCATTAATTTTACCTTGACAATTGCCTTTCGTCCACCATTAACTATCATGAATTATTAGTATGTGCGCAAACTTTGTTCGAGACAGAGGGACTTTTCTGTAACGGTAATACATAAAAATGAAACGGAAAAGGTGGTTCATCAGTGTCTTTATATATTTTGTTAGGAAATGAATATGTATGATACCTTGGCTTGATGCCTTACTACTATATTTGAGTCCTTTCCTGTCACGTTTCGCCCCCCGCTCCATTCCTATAATTATCTGTCATCGTGTCACAGAGTGCAGGGGACCGGGGATCAGACAGCACTAGTAGATTGCATTAATAAAGTGGGACTGTGATAATGTCTGCTTCAGCATATGGCAGATATAAAAAGGCAGGATATAGGGTGAATTTGATTAGGATACACAATGGACGATACAAAATGAAACACAGTGCATGAGCTGAAAAAAATCGAAAGTGTTTTAAAATATATATTTTTTTTTAAACTTGGACCAAACTGGATGGCTGGGGGGGGGGGGGGGGCATACATTATTTTATTTTTTTCTGACTTTGTGGCATTAACTCTAACATATTGTGACAACCTTGAGAATGGACTTGTAATTCTCCGATGAGATTTTTTGCACTGGGCAGATGAAGTGGAAAACGACTTACCATAATCAATATCATCTATATCTGGCAAGCAAGGGAGAAGAGAGAGAGAGAGAGAGAGAGAGAGAGAGAGAGAGAGAGAGAGAGAGAGAGAGAGAGAGAGAGAGAGAGAGAGAGAGAGAGAGAGAGAGAGAGAGAGAGAGAGATATGAAAAGTAATGGGGGTTGCAGTCAGAACAAGGAAGGGAGTTTGTGTGCGAGTGTGAAAAAAAAAAAGAGAAAAGGGAAAGGGGGAGAGAGTGAGATGAAAGAACGTTAGCATTGCTGTCAGTTAATCGAGAGCTGTTGAACACGTGAAAAGATTTACCCCAAAATAGCGTTGTATTATTATCACCATCTGCACTTTGCTATATATAATGCATCCCTTGTTAATTGCTTTATACTGACACTGCATATTAAAAGCCACCTCCAGCAAGCCAATGTAATGTTTGTGAACTGCCGGTTACTGAGTTCAGGATGACAAAAAATTAACAATCCGCAACATCAATCCATTTTTGTATTCTATTTATCTCATTTATCAGGCTATGAAGCTAAAAAATTTATAAATAACTAACAGTCAATTAACATGTAATTAATAAGCTTGGATAAGGCATCCTGCTCAAGAATGCCCACACAGGTAGTCCGCCGCCATTTAGCAGGGGAATCGAACCCGGTACCTTTCAGTGGATAGGCCCCGGGTTCCCTGCCTTTCCTGGGCGCCACCTTGCCCTTCATCCCATCCCACACCGAGCAGTAAACGGGCTCGTCTTCGTCACAGTGAACATGAGCCTACCGGGGAAGTAGGGCTTTTTGAGGAAGTGCCCATATACGGTCTTGGTGGCCACGCCCAGGATGTTGCTGGCCACCAGCGTGTAGTTGCCGTTGTTGAAGTGCGTGGGGTTCTTGAACATCAGGCAGCCCTCCACGTCGTCCTTGTAGATGTCGAACTCGGTGCGCACAAACTCGTCGTGGAGGATTTCCTACGCAAGGGGGAAGACATAGGGGATTGCAGGGGTTTACCCTTGTGCATCACACACACACAAACTCTCACACATGAGCACAAACACAAACACATATTCTCTCACACACACACACACACACACACACACACACACACACACACACACACACACACACACACACACACACAACAACAAGCGAGGTGGGGTGGGGCTCAGAGACACCTCCAATCGATTGCAACACAACAGCCGCCGCCTATACTATGCATCCATATATGGTCACGAAACGCTATCCCCACTCTCAGCCTTTGCAATGATTGGAGCATTCAACAACCTCTTTTTCGAACACATCACACGCAACACGTATCACTTCATCATTTAGCAGATGAATGCGATGAGCCAGACAGCGGCAGGAAGGAGGCGATCAATACACTTCCAGGGAGCCCACCACATGCCATTCAGGGGGCCCGGGTGTTGAGGCAAAATCATTGGCATCGGCGGCCGCATGTCAAGAATTTTAACAGAAAAAATTATAATCCTGTTTGGTAATCCCTATTCGCTTTGAACGCAGTAACTATTGTGTTGTACATGCTTGGTGTTTTGCATTTTGGTATTTGGTCACGTATTTGTCCGTTTTTCAGAAATGCCTTGCTACTCAGGGTTGAATGGACATTAATACTTATACTTAATACTTATACTAGTTTATTCATTTGTAATTGGTTGAAAAAGATCCTCATTCCAATCCTTTTATTAACCATTTTCATCCGATGGTTAACGGCTAAAGTAAGCAAACTGGGAGGACTGCATTGCTTTCCATAAAACTGTGTTTGGGTGCATATAAAACGTTTTGCTCATATAAGCAGGTTGTTGATCCAGACACATAATACATACTTTTTATATATACAAACTATGATGATACAGCAGTGCTTATTTAATAATAATTACATGAGGAACTCCTCGACCTACTATTTTCCTTCCGGAAAATAGTGCTAAAAGAATAGATCCTTCTGAAGCATCAATCAGCATATTCATGATTAATATGAAGACGTTCACCAACAGCACATAGTTCATCTATAGAAGTAGAGGATCGATCTATAATAAGAAGAAGAAGGACCGCGGCCCACCTGGTCCCTATAGTACCAACGCAGGGTTGGATGGGGGGAGCCAGCCACGGTGAACTCTATGCAGGTGTCGTGGCGTTTGTACGGCTCCTTCAGCTTCATGATGAGGGGGGGGTCTGAAAGGGGACAGAAAGGGGAGGATGCACAATGTCATGGTGAGATAACCAATCACCAACCCAATCACAGAGAAACAGATGGAGAAACATGTAGATGCATTCAGAGGAAGATATAGAAAGGAGTTGTGAGAGGGCAAGAGGGCACGTTAAGCTGATCAGTATAAAACAGAGCAACAGCAGACTCAAGTGCGGCTTAGTGGTCGATACATGTGTTGTTCATTGTGGGTGCCCTTCAACACTGGTCTCCTTTACAGTGACAAGACCACAGAGACCACAGTTGTCCACTGAATATGCTGTTCTCATCACACCAGTTTGCTGTGCGTGTGTGTGTGTGTGTGTGTGTGTGTGTGTGTGTGTGTGTGTGTGTGTGTGTGTGTGTGTGTGTGTGTGTGTGTGTGTGTGTGTGCGACTTCATTCATCTAGAGTTTCTGTCTGTTGGTAGACAAACCCATCTAAGAATGTAAACACAGGCGCAGTTCTGCAGCAACAAAGAGTTATCGTCTTACCTTAGCCTACTCAGTGAAATACAAACCTCTGTCCGTCGATAAATTAATAATTCTTTGTGTCAGCCATTTTCATAAAAGGTTAGAGCCTTTGTGCACACACACACACACACACACACACACACACACACACACACACACACACACACACACACACACACACACACACACACACACACACACACACACACACACACACATCCAGTGCACAGATACTCAACATAATTATTATTAGTGTCTCTTCTACATGACCTGCTTTAAATTACTTTAATATGGTGGCAATCCACATGACAAAATAATGTCAATATAGACAGAAACATAAAACATGAATGGTTAGATTAGATTAGGTTAGGTAAAATAAAATAAGATTCGATTTTTTTCAATGAGATTCCATCTAAATCCATTCAATTAGACAAATGCAGCACGGAGATACAGCAAAGTCAAGCATAGATACACAGCGGGCGCAGGATTGTTCACAGTCGTGACTCTGAAGCAGAAATGCCAGGCACAGAAACCTTTTGCTCATCACAAAACTGTCCCTGGACACAAATACCTAAAATACAGGACATTTAGTTTATAACAGAATATATCACGCAACGTCAAATCCACCTTTTATTCCCCCCCCCCCCCCCATCTCCCCTCATCTACAACCCAGTAAGTTCTTATGGGATCACACCATCCTGGAAAGTGAGAGTGTTGTGTTTCGTAACCCAGACCCTAAAACTATGTTGATCGTTGCCTCAGTGGTCTACCAATAATCACAGCAATTTGTGTTTTTCAGCACAAACAGCCATGCCAATCTCTTCAAGTGAAAAACATAATCACTGCCCCTTCACAAATCCCCAAGTATACATTATTTCCACAACAGGAAGAAATGCATTTCTTAGTTTCTTATTCACATCACACAAAATACACAACAGTTTATCCTTTGAATCAAAAGCAGCATCATGGGTGTGTGTGTGTGTGTGTGTGTGTGTGTGTGTGTGTGTGTGTGTGTGTGTGTGTGTGTG
>NC_079420.1:18830017-18840017 GCF_026213295.1 Gadus chalcogrammus
CATAGGCGCGCACACACACACACACACACATAGATGTGTGCAAACACGCACACCCATGCAAAGCATTTGCTCCCTAAACTAAATCCCATCCCACATTTCCTCCTATGGATCTGTTTTCTTTTAGGCGGGGACAATAAGGTGAGTGGGTGGTTTGAGGAGGTCCTTCTCCGTGATCCACGATGCACTTTAAACCTCCAGATCACAGTAAGGCGTGCATGAATCCAACCAAGCTCCCACCCAGACCTTGCGTCTCAGCTTTTATTTCTACGTGACGTGCTTCCGCAGCCAGACCCATTAATCCACTGGCCCAAAGGTCTGGCCACATTTGAAAATCGGTTACAGCACACAAAACGGAGACGCAGCGTAAACAAAAACGAAAAAGCATTAAAAAGAATGTGGGCGCAGAGACTTCTCTTCACGTTACTGAGGTTGTATTGTGCCGAAGGCCACAGTGAGATTCAACATCAAACCCCGCTCAGAGATCAAACAATGCCTATGTGAGGATCCAACCAATGGAACTACAATAGAGTAGAATAGAGGCTGTGTAATTAAGACCATACAAAGCAACAGTGATTAACCAATAAAGAAAATAAATCGATGAGCTCGAGCTCTCCTCCCACTTCCACCTTCAAAGTGGCCCACATCCATCGGTCCCCTAAACACCACCTAACCCCCCCAGCCCCCCTACTCCCCCCCCCCCCCCCCCCCCAATGGAGCTTATCTTCCCCACAACATGGCAAGCTTTAGTCCCATGAATACTTAATTAAGTCCCTAATCAAGCAGCGAGCCAAGAGTGTGCGGTATAAAATGTGTTTGACTTTGTAGCGCTAGATAACCCTCCCTCGCTCATTACCAGAGCGGAGATAGCCCTCCTGGATGCATTGTTAATACGGGGGCGGGGTCGCAGATGGTCGGATAAGAGATCCACACAGCACATGTGAGAGATAGCGGGCCCCGCAGAGAGTCTAGGCAGGGCGTGAGGTGGGGTGAGGTGGGGTGCGGAGCATATACCTCGAGAAAGGAAAGCAGTGAGTCATCTACGGTAAACAATGGGAAATCGTATTTTTGGGGGTTTTCGCTCCCTACCTCGTTGGAGTGATTCACCAACGGCGTTCGTCAAATTAATGTTACAGCTACTGTAATGTTGGTGTTAGTATCGTTTGTTTTGATGGACTCAAACTCCAAAAGACAAGAGCAAGGACAGCCGGAATGTTTGGTTCTTTGGGAAGCAAGGCTTGTTCACTATAATGTGCCGTGAAGAAAACCTCAGGAACAGTGTGTTCTCGCTCCTTGCCTGATGACTATCTAAATCATAATGCGAATCATAAACTATAGTTGGTGTCCCCGAGCTTGTCCCTGTTTGCCTCCTCTGTTTCAACCGATGGTTTCTGCTGATGCTGCTTCAACTATCAACAGGATTAAAAAAGATATATCTTATCGAAAAAAACGATCAATGGTCACTGATAGAATAGAAGAAAAGGAACCTATTTGTATATATTTACATATATGTTGCCGTATATCTATTTCGATAGATGAGATCTAACAAAAAAAGGGAAATCAGAGGAATTCTATTTATGAGGGGGTTTATGAGGGGTTGACCTGACACACATCTGTTTACATATTGAAAAGAATATGCTGATGAACACGCATCATATCCCATTTATTATTTAACGACATGCCTTGATCTCGCTTTACATCTCGGCCTGTTTACAAGCCTCCTCAAAGAGGGATTAACACAGAGCAAGTCAGAATCAGTCAAAATCTGCATCGTGTTTGTGCGTGTGTTTTCAATTCCATCTTGAACCCAGCCCATCACCATGGTATAGCTAAAGCCTTATTCACACTGTGGATCCATCAGGGACCTATAAGGAGGAAAGCAATAAGGGTAAAAACGTTGGCAGAATGATGGAGCCCCACTGCTGTTCTGTGTCATGTTTGGTTTGATTGGGCCAATGAAATGCTTGACACCTGTGTTTGTGGCCTCCCTTGTTGTCTAGACGTCTCCACAGTCTGGAGACAACCTTGATTGGACCATATCTCATACAAAAAAGAGCCGCAAGAATGTCTACAGCATAGAGTGAATCGATTTGTGACAGCTGGTGAATGAGTATCTTCTAGCCTTATCCAAAAGGATAAGGATACACGCTGTCATCACAGAGGAGTTTGTCAATGCTCACTGTGCTCTGTGTGTGTGCTTATGTGTGTGTGTGTGTGTGTGTGTGTGTGTGTGTGTGTGTGTGTGTGTGTGTGTGTGTGTGTGTGTGTGTGTGTGTGTGTGTGTGTGTGTGTGTGTATGGTGTGTCTTTATAGTACTACAATTAATGACAAAATAAAATAAAATATCTATTAGGAATTTTGCCTAATCATGTTAATGTGTGTTTTTGTATGTGTGTATGCCACACAAATAGGCATGCGGGCATGTGTGTGCATGAGTGTGTGTTTGTGTGTGTGTACACTAATGTGTGCGTGTTTGAATGCATATGTGTCTGTGTGTGTGGCAGTGCAGTATTTCTTCAGAGGGCAGGCAACTACCTGTTCCGAAGATACTTTGTTGTGTCACTACTGACAAGACGGTGCACTTTGAATCTCTGCATGACACTGTTTGCTCTATCTAATGGTGCACAGATAGCCATTCAGAACACGCTCACTCCCCTCTGTGCATATACAGAAATATTCCTGGGCAGGATAGCGGCAGAGAGAGAGAGAGAGGGAGAGACAAAGAGAGACAGAGACAGAGACAGAGACAGAGACAGAGACAGAGACATAGACATAGACAGAGACAGAGAAAGAGACAGAGACAGAGACATAGACAGGGAGAGAAAAGCAGACAGACAGAGAGAAAGAGAGATAGAGCAAGAGAGAGAGAGAGAGAGAGAGAGAGAGAGAGAGAGAGAGAGAGAGAGAGAGAGAGAGAGAGAGAGAGAGAGAGAGAGAGAGAGGGTAGACCGCATGCTGGAGCGCTGGTCGGTCCAGGGCGCCTCTGACCATATCATCTGGTTTGAATGCGGAAGTAAAGCACATCCATTACGGAAGGTCAAGGCCAGAGCAACAGGTGCTACATCAGCTGAATGGAACAGAACAGCCATGGGTGTCCGCACAAAGAGCATCCAGAGAGACGCATTCCTGGCATTGGGTGGAGAGGTTCGGATGGGGTGGGCTGGGTTGCTACCAGCAAATCAAAGGCGACGCGAGAGTGATCCCGTTCCATCACCTTTCATTTGCCCGGAAACACCCAATTTGGGCGAGACCCATCTTCTGGAGACACAGGGCATTGCCCAGAGGTCACCGCAAGGCTGTTTTAGGTCGTTGACAGCCGATTGGATGTTGGAGGAAAGACTGGTTATGTGCCATCAGGGGGGACTTTCGGGTGTCGCTCGTGCTTGGAGGCTATTTATTCTTGTTGATGCAAGTACTACTAAGGTTGATTCTGCTTTTTGATGTGTGCTTTCTTGCGACTGATTATTTACCCTGTTCACGGCGGCGATGCCTCTGTCCGTATTAATGGAGCGATTTGTTGTGTGACTTCACGCAACCTCTCCTGTTTATTTATATCTTCCATCAAACAAGGAGTGAACTGAAGCTAAAATGGCTGTGAAGTGACGGAGGAGTGCGTGATTCAAGCAGGGAGACCGCAGAATTCAAACCATATTTGATATATACTAAATGTATTAAACTATATCGGGACGTATGTTTATACATACATACCTGCGTGTACATTTATGTACATTGAACACATTTATTCTAAATTGCAATAAATAAAAGCCTGAGGTGAAACAAAGAACAGAATAGCAACGCGTGACAGTCCAGGTAGAATCCTCTGTTTTTGTACGGTCTTATTCTTTCAGGGCACGTGTGGTTGCTGGCCAGCCCTGTTGATTGATTTTCTGTTGATCTCTGTCGAGAGGGGGGTAAAAAAAGGGAAAAAGCGGTTCTGTTATCAATAAGCTCCGCTTTCACATCACACTGCATCCAGGCTCCCCGACAGCTGGAAGAGGTTAGGGATAGAACCCACAGCTAGTAACCAACAGCTAATCAATAAACACACACTAACGCACACGCGTACACACCCGCCCACACACATACGCATGCACATACACAGGCATGCACACGGACACACATGCCCACACAAACACACACAATGGTGCAACGAGATGACAGCTTTGCTTGGATGAGACTGCTTGGGCTTCATCTGCCTCTTTGCAGAATTTTGGCCAATTATTGTTAATTAATGCGACATCAAATTGCAGTGAATGCTACAACAGTCATGCTAAAAGTACCGCAGACCACAGAGCATCGCTCGCGTGTCCAGCAAAGCACCCATCGTTTCAATCGGTTGGAAGATTCATTAACAAAGATGTAGCCGAACCACCCAATCCGACAATGCTCGGATGACAAATGCCAAACCAGAGCAACATCTAGGTTGAATGAATAATAAATAATACATATTAAATAATAAATAGACAAAACTATCATGACTGAACTAAGACGGTGCTCCCGCTGCTTCTACAACTAACACACACACCATGAGACAGTCGACTGAAGCAAGCCAGATTGACTGGGAGAATAACATTGTAATTATCAGAAAGCCTGTCCTGGCTCTTTCCTGCACTTCCAGTTATTATAATCCTCCATAGAGTCTCACCCCCGTCCCCCTCTCCCCCCCTCCCCAATGCTCCTCCTCCGCCTCCTCTCCCTATTCTTTGGCGCAGGCTGCCGCGGTCCTGAGAGGATCTACTAGGAGACTGCTTGGGTCTCCTAACGAGAGCAGAAGAGCGGGTCACTGCTGGCCACAAGGAGACCTTCTCTCTGTGTCCTCCCCCGGTCACCTGATGTTGCTGTGCAAACAACCGCTACACTAGAATGGCTATGTAACCATGTGAATAAAGGCGTTCCTAGGCCTGTTTCTCATTGTCTATGATTCAGGTTACTACCGGGGAGTTGACTTTACCGCGCAGAGGGCAGGGCACTGCTGATATCGTCCGTATCTGCTGAGGATTCCGTTATGCTCTATTTTAGCTGCACCCCTCGTGGGCGTTTTGTTGCGGTCAAAAAGTTTGCCTTTGTGTTTTCCTTTTTTTCAATTGAAAAGGAGATGCAATGGAATATCTTTGGACCAAATCCCCAAACTCACCTCTTTCATCGACGTTTCTGATTAAGGATTTTAATTAATACTTTTGAATCTCAAATTGTGATCTGTTACTCACACACTGACATTTCCCCACTTTGAGATTTATTGGAAATATGCTGCCCTTTTCACAGCTAAATAAGTTTCAAAAGGCCATGAAATGTTAAAGCAAGAACGAGGCCGGCCTGCAGGTTTGGGTAACAACAGGTCAGTAGCTGCTCGTAGAGAACGTTTGTTTGACAAAAAATTGCCCCTTAATCAACCTCTGTGTACGCAAACTTCTGTATGTTCTGGTATAGCTTTTTTTGTTCTTTTATAGTGTAAGACAATCCAATGTATGTGCTGATGACTAAAACAAATGGTGAAATCTAGCTTTTAAAAAGGCTTTTGTTGATTATAGACTGCTTGTAAATGTGTAACCGATCCTCACTAACTATCCGAAGACTATGTATAGTTGTACTATTTATTGAAAAGCTCCATCCAGAAAAAAAATTCCACTTTTATCTTAAATGGTTTGGCTATGAATGCTGAAAAAAACCAACAGAGAAATGTATCTCAAAATGGTCATCAATAGTTATGAAAATCGTATTTCCTAACAGCATGGCAACAATGTAGAGCGTTGATAATGGTTATTGATTGATTCAAGTTTGCATTCGGATAATCTGAAATTAGGTTAATAAACATTTTGTCAAGATGATTATTCTAATGGTAAATAAGTTTCACTTGAATGTGCTCAATTCCAGTGAAATATCTAAATTTTAAATAATACATTTGTATTAAATAAAAAAGGTATGCATTTACTCCGTCCATCAACTTGAATGTGTTTATGTCGTGTAACATGCTTCAGGTATGTGATGCAGACCATAAAACACATTACCTAAACGTTTTTTATATAAGCTTCTGTGTCCTACTTTTGATAGAAAAAACCCAAACAATAAAGGTTTTTCATCTTCAGTCAGTCCAATTCCCCTGTCACCGGCCTGCTCAGTGTTGACAACACAACAATGTTCCTGGAATGCCGCACCGGCTCCCTTCCCCCCCACAAAACATCCATTTCAGAAGCCATACGGGCTGCTGTACTGTCCGCTCGGGTGTGTGTGCACTGCGAAAAGCTCCATCCTTCAGAACGATGCCGGCCCCAGTCACTGTTACCAAAACGCCAATATCTCTCCCCGTATGCGGGCATTAAAACCCTGAATGATTCCTAGGAGAATAAATGCATTGAGACAGACTGTTACAGTGAAGGGTTGGTGTGTGTGTGTGTGTGTGTGTGTGTGTGTGTGTGTGTGTGTGTGTGTGTGTGTGTGTGTGTGTGTGTGTGTGCGTGTGTGTGTGTGTGTGTGTGTGTGTGTGTGTTCTCTCCCTGTCGTGCCTTTTACCCCTGAACTTCTAGCAGGCGGTGGATGTGACACTTTGTTATGATGGATGCCTTTAAACCCAGACAACTCATTGTAAATAGCTGCTTTATAATATCAGTGAACAAACCTGCAACGCCAGCAGCCGCCCTGCCCAAAGAAGAGCCCATGGGCAATGTGTTGTGCTTGGGAGCGTCTTTTAACATGAATCACACTTTGGTACACATGCAATATTTGTTGTCATCAGGCGATATTCAATCGATTATTTATACCCATCATTTATTCACATTACATGAATGTTGATGAAATGGAATTACCTTGCAAATATTTCCAACAGCGCCAACATTTTGTTGAGTGATGATGACATTCGTGCAAGCGTCAAAGCCAACCCCATTTTTTTCGAAAGCAGTGCCACCAAACAAAGGGATTTCTTAAGCACAACATGCAGTTTGAGTCTGTATCAAAGAAACGCCAATGTTGGTTCTCCAGAGCCTCCTAATCTGGGCAAATGATGTCCAAGTTAGCCCTCATCTCGAGCTTAAATCACTTCAGAGTGCGCCATGATTGGCCCTCGACGCCATCTCCACACATGATTAGCCCCGGGCACATTCCAAAGGGAAGCGTCATTCATCTAAATTCATTGCCTCAAAGTTGAAAAGTTTATCAAATTGCCGTAGGTCAGGCAGAGAACGGTGGTAAGAAAGAGGCAGAGAAAAGTTGAGAATGATTGTGGTCATTACAAGCATGATAATTGCATGATCACGGCAGTGCCCCTGACAACACAAAATACGATGTAGGAGAAAAAAGCTACTTCATGCAATTCAATTGTGTGTGTGTGTGTGTGTGTGTGTGTGTGTGTGTGTGTGTGTGTGTGTGTGTGTGTGTGTGTGTGTGTGTGTGTGTGTGTGTGTGTGTGTGTGTGTGTGTGTGTGTGTGCGCGCGCGCTTCTGGGTGTTTGTGAGAACAGATAAGCTATTTGCTGTTTCTGAATCAATTTCTGACATTGTTTTGTGCAAATTGTACACATATTGCTATCCCACTTTAGAAAACACAGACAATAGTGTGCTATGCACAGTTACATAAAATGCAAAATCAGAAGAAAAAAAATTATAATAATGTACAAGCCCTTACCCCAACATTAAACAATAAGCAAGAACAAAGTTATATCTAGCATATCATATCTTCTTAGGATGTTTATCTGTCTCATTGTCTGTCTCTCTGTGTGTGTGTCTATCTGTCTGTCTGGGATGAAAGGATGAGGAGAAGAACAAGAGCAAGGTACAGAAGGAGATGAAGGAGGGAGAGGGTATCTAATGACATGCAAGGGAGGAAGAGAAGGAGGGATGAAAGGACATGAGAGCAGATTGGTGAAAGGCAAGCAGGCAAAGCCAGGGAGGAATAAATGGAGAGGATGGAGTGATAATAAAAGAGCGAGAGAGAGAGAGAGAGAGAGAGAGAGCGAGAGCGAGAGCGAGAGAGAGAGAGAGCAAGAGAGAGAGAGAGAGAGAGAGAGAGAGAGAGAGAGAGAGAAACAGATCACTGAGGAGGTTACAGTGTGTTTCACAGGTAGAGAACAAGTAAGACACAGGCTTAGCGATAGAGAGACAGAAGCAAAACACAGCATTACAAGTATTACAGGTAAGGATTTGAGGAAAGAGAGAGAAATGGAGAGCAAGAGAGAGAGAGAGAGAGAGAGAGAGAGAGAGAGAGAGAGAGAGAGAGAGAGAGAGAGAGAGAGAGAGGAGAAGGGGGTTAGTAGGTGCATACATAAAGACATTGAGGAATAAAAAATAAGTGAGACATAAAAGCAGGGAAAAGATTGTTGATTCTGTGAAAAGGGGACGTTCATGGATTAATGCGAAAGGTGAAAAAAGTGTTCTGTACTCAAGAGCGCTGTATGGAACAAATGCTTCAATAGCAACATCTTCCTTAAGCAATACAACATGTGCCCTGTATGTGTGTGTGTGTGTTTGCGAGTGTCTGTGTGTGCAAAGTGCGAGCATAGTGAGCTATTGATTTCAAAATCTCGACCCATTTGACTGCATATTGCTCTTTAATTAAAATTTCCCATTCAGCTCTTTGGAAACTAAAGTATATGGTAAAGTAAAGTAAATGTACTTGAAAGTTTATTTTAGACATCTAGGAGTACAAAAGCTCAGTGTTAAATAAACCTACCCATTTGAAGGTAAATAATATCCTGTGTCTTTGAACCAATGTGTTTAATCTCTCAGCACACTTAGCGGTTCATTAAAAACAAGGATTTAAAAAATATTGCATAAATGATAAGCAGTAATTACAAAAGTTTGATATAAAGCTGTTACCGACATTTCCATGTGGCCCCTTGAATTTCAAAAGCAGAGGATGGTGATATTATTACAATTATTTGAAACATTAATGAAATGCTATATGGTGTGTGTCCCGTGCATAAAGAAGAATACTGAATAAAATATGACAATCAAATTATAATGTGTGATTTATTCCGCTGTTTATCTGCATGCGTGCATGTGTGTGTGTGCGTTTATGCGTGCGTACCAGGTAGTTAAGGGTTTTAAAAAATAAAGGATGAGTCACAGATGTGTGACCAATTCGATGTTTAAATTCTAAACAACCCTGATAAACCTCATAACCTGCACAAGGGAATAAAAACATATGCCATCCATGCTCTGTGTGTCCCGTATAGAAAGAAGAATGCCGAATAAAATATGACAATCAAAATATAATGTGTGTGTGCTCTTCAGTTTGTGTGGGTTCATGCGTGCATGTGTGTGTGTGAGAGTTAATGTGTGTGTGCCTGGTAGTTAAGGGTTTAAAAAATAAAGGATGCGTCACAGATGAGTGACCATTTCTATGTAAACAACTTTGATCCCACGTAACCTGCACAAGGGAATAAAAACATATGCCATCCATGCTCTTTGTGTTGCACACCATTAGGCCCCCGAACACAGCCTTGAAGCTTATAAGCAGAGAGTTTCTGGATCCTATGAAATATTAACTGAGCCTAATGTAAAGCTATTAGCCAATGTCCCGCAGCCCTGGGCACTCATTTGTCAGATATTTGTGTCATCTGAGTATTGCTGTAGCATAGAGGGACAACTCTTACAGTTGCGATTTCCTAAAAGCAGCAATAATTGTTACTCAACTTATGCAATTCTCTTTGTAGTTTATTCAGCCGGTTTTTCGGGTATAATACAGAGATGCTTTTCTGTAAACTCCAGAAACGTCATACTTTGTGTTTTACTGGTCTTCACAAGGCAGCCATGGGTTATTTTACTGTTACCCCTAGTACAGTGTGGACTCTCTCTCTCTCTCTCTCTCTCTCTCTCTCTCTCTCTCTCTCTCTCTCTCTCTCTCTCTCTCTCTCTCTCTCTCTCTCTCTCTCTCTCTCTCTCTCTCACTCTCTCTCTCTCTCTCTCTCTCTCTCTCTCTCTCTCTCTCTCTCTCTGCCACCCCAGGCTGCAGGGACGTGCTAAGGCGATGTGCCCTAGATTTTCCACCCCTGGTGTTGCGGTGGTATACACTT
>NC_079420.1:18842517-18850017 GCF_026213295.1 Gadus chalcogrammus
AAACAGAAGCACACTCTCACACACACACCCACACCCACACCCACACCCACACCGAAGCCCATACTCAATGTCATTATAAGCGCTGAACACATTATATGAGGCATGACATGAGCTATTATGGAATGCGTCCGATAGTAGTTGCAACAATAGGGTGTGTGAGTGTGCACGTATGTGTGTGAAAAGAGAGGGAAAGAGACACAGCGATGGAAAGAGCTGTTAGGATTTTTTTTTATTACATTACCACATCCCATTTTATAAGATTCAGGCGAACAGACTAGTGAATTTATACGTCGTTGACCTACTTCACAGATGGGAAATCATTAAGCACACACAAACACACAAATCCATAAACACACACACACACACACAGACACAATGACCTTATCAATGTCCCACCTCGATACTGTTCCTTGGCTCTAATACCCCATTACACACAGACAGGCAGACAGACAGACAGACAGACAGACAGACGCATGGCACACATGTACAACACTCTCACAGAGACACACACACAGGTAAACACACAGGCATACACACTCTCTGTCTCTCCCTCTCTGTCCTTCTCTCTCCCTCTCTCCCTCTCTCCTTCTCCCTCTCTCTCTCTCTCTCTTTCCACAGTGACAAGCAGTGAGAGATGTCTCCATCGCAGAGTAACAGAGTGGTGGTACAGGGAAGGGCAGAGGGACAGGGAGGCAAATCGACAGATGGCAAAGACTGAGAGCAGGTGAGTACAGCAGAGGGCTTTTGAATTGAAAATCCCTCTCCTTATTAAATAGTATGCACGGATAGGACTGACTCTGGGTCCAGACGGTGGCTTTGTTCAGCTCATAGACTTCGAAAGCAAACGGAGGGACATGGAAGACCCAAAAGGGGCAGCCAACCGGATCTCAGATCGGGACCAGGGAGTGTTGTTTCTCGCAACAAATATAACTCTCTTAGCAACTTTGTTGACCTATCCACGATTTATGATTTATATATATCAACGTTATACATGCGAGGCGATACCTACACAGTGGCACACACACAACACTTCATTTGCAAGAGTTTGGCTGTGTGCGCTTTTGGGTATTTTTGTGTGTGCAGGCGTGTCTTTCACAGTGAGTGAGAGAGGAGAGAGAAAGAGCGAGAGGAAAAAGAGAGACCCATAGAGAGAGAAAAAAGAGAGAACTGGAGAGAGAGAAAAGGGAGAGAGGGCAAACAAACAGTGAGAGAGAAGGAGAGAGAGAGGTAAAGTGAGAGAGCGAGAGAGATTAACGAGGCAAATGCGAGTCATATTCTATGCACAAGCTCAGGACATGCTGTGCAACCACACATAACTTTACTAGGTCCAAGAATAAAATCCGTCTGGGATGCACATTATGTTGAACTGACAGGTCGTAAAAAGTGAAGAACACCTGTCATGACAGGAAGACAGATAGAGATAGAGGAAGAGAGATAGAGATGGATGGAGTGATACGGAGTAAGACAGGCCGAGAGCCTGAAATGTTTCTGACTTGGATTAGCCGATGGCCTCTCTTGCTCTTTTCAAGGAACACTTTCGGAGGCTGTGACACCAATTGTTTTTTATGGGAGGAAAGAAAGGAAGAGAGGGAAGGAGAGATAGACATAAGTGGAAAAACAGAAATTGGGAAGAAAAGGGTGAAAGGAGAAGAGGGTGGGAGCTTTCTGCGTCTGCAGGAAGGATGTCCATTCTCTTTTTCGGTTGTGTTCGCTCGTGAGGAGAGCATGAGAATCCCATTACTAAAGAAATGTAACATTCTAATGTATTGCCTTGATATTGGACATCCTGTCTGTGAAAACGCAGACGACCAGTTGGATACAGTAGCCCAAGGGAACTAAGGCAGTAGAGTAGTGAATTTAGCTCTAAAAGGAATATTTGTGTCCGCAAATCACGTTGTTAAGGCTAGCTAGGTACTATACCTATTTTTATAATGGCATCGGCCTTCAAGAAAGCCAGGGAATGAGTATGGGGGCTGAAATTGGGCTTCATCACTGCAGTGCTACGAATAGCTTCATCGTTGATATGAAAATCAATGTTTGCACGTCACATACCGCAGCATGTGTGTGTGTGTGTGCGTGTGTGTGTGTGTGTGTGTGTGTGTGTGTGTGTGTGTGTGTGTGTGTGTGTGTGTGTCTGTGCCCTGCATGTGTCTGTGTGTAGTGTCTTTGTGTAATGTCTGTGTGTAATTGCAGCTGTGTGCGTAGGTGGGGGGGGGGTCTATGCCACCACCTTTGTGAATCTATCCCTCTGTATCTTATGCTATTTACAGCCCCCATGTGTTAACCTTTGATCATTTGAAGTCGTAATTCCGACCCCAGTGCCTCACGGTGCCCAGCGCCTCGCTCTGCAACACGTCCCTGATGCTTCACGGCACAGCAGCCTGCAATCCGTGTGAGATGCAGCCCTCTCAGATAACTTACTTTATTTATTATTTAACGCATGCAACCTCTCTGACGCAATGAGAACGTTGACAGAGTTGGTGTGCGTGGGTGGGTGGGTAGGCGTAGGGCTAAAGGACACCAAAATGTAATCTGTGGACATTGACAATGGAAACCATTACTCAAGTTACGTCTAACCTTTTCAGCAAAACTCACTCGCCATTGCAATATCCGGACGATTTACAGAGACGCTTCACGGAAGCATTTATCAACGCATGACTGACCAAAATATTATACACAACAATAAGGAAGCCCCTTTTAAAATCATATCAAAAGGTGAAAGCCGTGTCATTGCAGACACTATTAAACACCTGTTGGAGAGATGGTTGCGCAGAACAGATGATAGGCAACAGGCTCGAGCTTCCTTTCAGAGTGAGAGTTCTGTACGCATGAGGTTGGGGATATATGTTGTATGAGGCTTCCAAACTGGGACAGCACCATGCTGTTTTCACACACATACACACACACAGACACACACAGACACACAGACACACACACACACACACACACACACACACACACACACACACACACACACAACGAGCGTCACACGCTAAGGTGCTATTTTAGTATGAGCATGTGCTCAGCTCTACAGATGTAGCAACGTGCTCAGCCTGTGAGCGTGAGTGTGAAAGCGAGGAAGAACGTTGAGGGAATACTTCCTCCACTTGATGCTACAAAAAAACGCATTCTCTTTTTGTTTCAGTCTCTCTCACTGTCTCTTTCCCTCTCTCTACCTCATTCCGGTGATCCATCCTTCTCAGTATGCAAAATGCATTTTCAGCAGAAAGGTCAGAGCGGCTACAACGCAGTTGAAAGTATGATTTCATATTTAAGATACCGAACACGTGCAGACTATTTTGTGTGTCTGTGAGTGTGTGTGTGTGTGTGTGTGTGTGTAAGTCAGGCCGTGTCTCTGTGTGTTGCTGTATATCCATTTTGCATCTGGTCATACATGTGGGCCATATTTCTGTGTATGAATGGTAGCTGTTTGTGAGTGGGTATTTTGTGTACACATCTGTGTGACTGAAAAACACAATTGACCACTAAGAGGTCAACCGCATTGTGTGTCGCCAGTTTTCCTTCGGAGCGCCTCAGAGAGCTATCCACTCAAGTTGCTCAAGGGCACCACTTCCGATCAAAGCTGCCATTCGGAAGAAATAAAGCAGCTTTCCAATAAAAAAATGGTCATCAGATGTCTCGCAGCAACAACAACAACAGTCCCTCCTCTGGTTATGATCTGACAATGCCGGGTCTGTGTGTAGTGAGCAGGCCATTGCCAAGCTCTCATGTGTCTTGATTTAATAACAGGTTAAATCTGGTACAGTCTGGTACTGCTGCTCTCGGCCTGTCAAAAGGCAGCAACAAACTTTCATTACTTTGACTCAGCACCATCGTTTGAATCAGCGGATCTGAACGACATGAAAGTCCTTAAGTCATTAGTAACTTCCCCCCCTGCCACCCTATCTTCAAGTGGAGATCTTCAGCCAAGACGCTCTGAAGCTTGTCTCATCGCTATGGGTATGTATAGTCATTTGTTATGTTGTGGTGGGAATCTAGTACTTTCTGCCAACATTAACGACCAACATGAATCTCTATAGATTAGTCTTGCTGTAACTCGCCAATAAGAATGCTTTCACCGTGTCAATATCAGGGGCAGAAGGACAGAAAGTGTCAGAAATATGGAGACAGAATCCTTTTTTCAATCAATTCCACAAAAATAAATATTGTGTCAGTAGATCTATCTTAGATGTTTGTGTAGATCTCAACCATCCTTCAATATCTAAATGTCTGCTCGATGGAGAATGATCTCAAGGCCCAGTGCAGTGCGTTGGATGGCGCTTCTATAGTGAGTTCAAAAGGGGCTAGAAGATTCAGAAATTCCTTCTCACTGCTCATCTTTTGGCCGGTAAGTAAACTGCACTCTGCTCAAGCTCACTCATTGAAGTATATGTAACATTTCCGCATTTAAATATCTTGAAAAGACTAGACCATGTTACATATTTTGTTGTTTGTTCTGACATGAGCCCAAATGGTGTCAGCAATGATCAAACGCAGTGAAATCCATAGTTTTATTCAAAGTAACGGACTGTTTGATTTGGTGAGGTTGCGTGTCGATGGCGTCACATCCACTGTATCTGCTGACCTCCAGGGAAACATGTGAAAACAGTAGGTATTTACTCGTAGAGATCCGGAAGAGATCTCATATATTGATATGATGTTTCAATATCCATCTAGTTGGCTACGATTGGCCACCATGACAAGTATCAAGCCAGTCACCAAGCTGATGCAGTGTTAAATTGGGATGGCCGCCCAGGTACATTAACAACAGCTAAAGTATGTTTGGCAACCCATAGTAGCATTTTACTTATTTTTATCTCCGTCTGGGAGAGTAACGCTATTCGCCATCGACAGTGTCTCCAATACATAAACTATACATTTACTGTTTAAATGGGGTACAATTTCCTTGAAACACTGCCCGCATAGTCCCTTCCAGCAAGCGGTAGCAGGGGTTTGTAAACACTCCACCGGGGCCTGTTCGTGGGCCTCTTGGGAGAACGGCGAGTCAAGCTGCACTAGGACTGTGGTGGGTAAAGCACTTCTTTTAATCCGCTGCTATGTTGGCAGAGGAATGGTTGGAAAGGTTTTAAGTGGAGTTACAGGAGGTCCCTGCTGTACAATGCTTAATGGATACCGCCGACCGGGCCCCTTTCCAATGAAATCAACATAGGATCTCTCTATTGCTTCTGGGAATAAACCGCTAGATGCTGCGTTAATCTTGATCTGCCCTCAGCGTGGTCTAAATACGCCGTATTGTCATATCCCTCGGTTGATCTTTGTGATCATAGCTCTTTTCCCCTCATTTTGCGAATTATCATATCCTTCACCCGCATTTGCATACCCGCGTCTCATTGCTCACAATGTGTGGCGGCCAATACGTGTGTATGTGTGTGTGCGTGTGGCCATTTAATTCACGCTCATCAAAGACACGGGTTGTGGAGGTTGGGTGCTAGAGGGAGAAGGTCTACCGCATGACCTCTCTGGACGTAGCGGCGCTAGGTGAAAGGTGGTCGGGGATGAAAGAGTGTGTCCTTTATACTACTATAGCCACAGATAAGATCAGCTGAGAGCCTGTTCATTGGGACCGTATTCTCCGTCTGATCAGCTTCACACCTATTTCTCACCACTATTGTGAGGCCGTTCCTGCCGTTGCTCTTGCTATTTACACTAACTAAGGTCAATGCTGACATCAAGCCGTTCCGCGGTAACGGATGCGAGGCTGGAGGGAGAAGTCTCACCGGAGGCCGTCCGACAACAACCGAGCAGTGAAATACAACGGTGTGAATCATTGCTATACACGGCATTGAGAAACCGAGCTATGCAGAGACTTTGGAAACGATTTTCGCTGGAGTCAGGGCAAGTAAAACTAAAGTATACTCTTTATCACTTGGCATAATGCGGATGATTTCCGATACTCGTCCATAACAAGCTATGACATCGGGGTGAGCTGCGAAACGTTTGCTTGTGTGCGTGTGTGTCATGTAGTTGAATGCATATTAAGGAAGGGATGAAGAAATGAAGAAAGAAGGCTGGCAGTCATTACACGCATTTAACGTGAATTGAATATGTCAGAATGAGTTTGGTGAGGAGTTGTTTGTCATCGGCTATGCGGTGTGTGTGCAGCCGTGCCTAGCGGCAGAACTGACAATGGGTGAGGTAAGATCTCGGTGTTTACGTAACCCCTTTTCTAAGTCACCAGCTCCACTTTTAAGAGTTCTGCTAACAAGATAAGCCCAAACATGACAGCGAATCGCAGGCGTTTATGCGAAAAACGAACAAGCTTGTTTGGGAGCACTTTGTTTTGATGTGTTTTTTCGGTGCTTTTTTTTTTCGCTGCTTTTTGGTCGCACAGCCAGTGTGTTACCTGTTAGGGTGGAGTTCAAGGTAATTGGAGGGGGGGGAAAAGGAAAGAAAAAACAATGCATAATGTTTGGGAATATAACCCTGGAGATCAGCATAATGCGACAATGATGGACGGGGGTTGGCGGTCAAGCTTATGATTCGCAGAGCCGAACGTGTGCACTCTATCTCCCCGTAATATGTTATCTGACACAAAGCCTGACCAGGCAGCACTACCTGTCTCTCCAGTCATTCGGGGATTCATACTAGGCTTATTTTTGTCCAAAAGGATATTTACAAAGGAGATACTTCTAGTGAGCTCAATAGCTCTTTGTATATTTATATATTAAAAATCAAATCAATTTCCCCGCGAGGCACCTTGCCGGACACCTGACGCTCATTATCGTGCCCCTTTTGTATCTTCTACGGTAGAATAAGTGTTTCTTTATCTCTTTCTTTCTTTCTGTCTTTTGTCTATCTGGTCGCGTGTGACAGTGCCTTTTAAAAGCGATCGCTCTACAGGGGGCTTCGTATCACTGCTTCTTAATCAATCCCTTAGAAAATCGGTCTCTCCCTGGCACCCCCTCCGTCTCACACACACACACACACACACACACACACACACACACACACACACACACACACACACACACACACACACACACACACACACGCACACACACACAAACACCCCCACACACACACAGACACACACACAGACACATGTAAAATGTCACTGTGAGTGACAGAAGAAAGAAAAGAGCACCTTAATGCAATTCATGACTGCTTTGTTTCAATACGGTTCTGCAAAGTTCCCCTTGATGCGCATTTATCCACAGACTATGAAAATGTAATCGGCTCACTACGTATGAAACGAAACAAGCATATTAATAAATAAACAGGTTTGCGCCTGAACATACTAGTCATAACACATAGGTCTCAACATCCACGCAAGCATCGCTATAAATGTATCCACTTTGATTTGACACACACACACACACACACACACACACACACACACACACACACACACACACACACACACACACACACACACACACACACACACACACACACACACACACACACAGACGCACACACAGGCAAACACACACATACACAACAGTGTTATTTTGGTCTATTAAGGGGTTACAATTCAAT
>NC_079420.1:18855017-18992517 GCF_026213295.1 Gadus chalcogrammus
TTCACTGTTATCCCGCCCATACTTCAACATTTCGGCACATTTGACTTACGCCTGATTACCGGCACTTCTAATGTTCTCTCAGTACTCTTCAGCAGTTTGCCGTTAATTTGATAACTTTCTCCAAGTCGTTTTTCCCTCATAAACTATAAGCAGCAAGTAAATTGGAAAACACTTCAAGCTCTCTCTCTCTCTCTCTCTCTGATTCAGAGTGTTTTTTTTGTTTGTGTCATGTTGTGTTTTGCAGGAGTCGACAGTTCTGGATAGGGCCATCCAGCTGACAAATGTAGGTTGCCATCCACTAAAATATTGGGTGCTTGGGACAAAATTGGGTTGATGATTTTATTTTGTTGTGCCCAGAGTGTAAACTTGAAGAGCTACACAAATAGGAAGGTTGCAGAGCAGCAACACATTGTGATTGAATGCAAATATGTTATGGAGGTAAATACTACCTATCCAGTTCTCTGTTGAGAACAAAATAGCTATATTTAGGTGTTATATGTATACTATGGTCTTAAGATCGATTTTTCTAGATTAAACCAATCTTCAGATAGTTGTATATTGTCACAAGGAATAACGAGACTTTAATGTCGTATCTAAATCCGTATAAGCAGATTGCTAGAGGAACAATACTGTGAAAAAAATTCATGCTTTTGTTGTCTTACATGTTTTTCCGAACTATTATGGCTAAAGAAAGGAAGTTCCAGTGTTGCTCATGGACAATATTCACAAACACTTTAGAGTAGGGCAAATACGGCTGCAGGTGGCGTCTATTTGCTGCAGTTGCATTTCTGCAATGATACAATGATAGATAAAAAAAAAAACTCTTTTCAACAGCTGTTGAAAGTGAATGCAACTCTTAAAACGTAAAATAACTATTCGGCAACGCCATGTGCTAGGCCAGCAAACCTGCTAGCTACTATCTAGTTTTGTTGGTCCTTTTTTGATATGCGCACACACACACACAAACACATTCACAATAACACACACAATCTCACACACACATACACATACACACACACACACACACACACACGCAAACACATACACACACACACATTGTAATAGTTGCCTTGTCATTGAAAGAACACAAGCCCAGCCAACCACAACCTCCGCAAGCATACCCTTCCTCTGCCAGCAAAACATGGTGAAGTGTGTTGAAAAGTACGGCCTAGGCTACAAACCCCACCTGACATCATAGTGTATTCATAATAAAGCACTGTAAACCAAATTTTCAGAAGCTAGTAGGTGACTTTGGTGAATAAAACACACCACACTATACAGCTTAGTCCATTGGCTTGCTAGAGTATGTTTATTATTTGATTTTGTTTTAATAGTTGGATAAAGTACATTTTTCAACATTTACCAAGCATCAATCTACTTAGTCTTAACTTTTGGTCCTGCATCTCTTTGTATGGCAATAAATACGGTTTATGGATTATTTTATTTTTCTTATAGCCGGTTTATGGCTTTAAAAGAACACCCACTAGGCTGTAGAGGACACCACCTCCCAGCCACTTCGAGCACTGCTTTAGCAAGAAATGATTGAAAGGTCTTAAAATGGATCTACAATAAGTAGGTTGTCAAGCCAGGTGGAGGGCGAGTTGGAGGCAGGGTGGATGAGGTAACAGACGAGATAAAGGAGACAGTGGTAGCCCCGGAGATTCTCTGAAACCATGCAGAGGTGTGAATATGTAAGTAACTGAGGGCAGCTGCTGGCTTCACAGGCAATCAGAAACCAATGGCAATATCAAAATAAAAGAGGATGGAGGACAGCAAGAGTGCACAGGGCGAGAGGAAAGGAGACGAGGGGCTTATTTAGGAGCCATTGAGAGACTGACAGATAATGGGAAATGAAAAGAAAAAGGCCGTCATCAGAATAGGAACATTCCAGTGTTGAAGTGAGATATGACTAAACAAAAACAACAATAACAATAGATGGATGTGTGCAGATAATGACAATATAAAAATTCAGGTGAAGGACAAGGAAGAGACTGCGAAGGGAGAGAAGGAGGGAGTCAGGATGGGGACGGAGCAATATATATCTATATACATGTATACATACACGGATATTATATATAGACTATACTATTGCCTTCAAGCTCATTATCTGTAATGAGTGTGAAAACGGAACTTCCACACTGTACACAACACGCCCTACACTGCATCCCAACAGAGGCAGCCACACACACACGCACACACGGACACACACACACACACACACACACACACACACACACACACACACACACACACACACACACACACACACACACACACACACACAAAAAAAAATTATTTCAAGAACCACTGATTGGAGTGAACAATGACAGGTGTTGCAATGTTGATTAAAGCTGTCAATCTTTCAGTCTGTCTATGTGTGTGTACGTGTGTGTACGTGTGTGTACGTGTGTGTGTGTGTGTGTGTGTGTGTGTGTGTGTGTGTGTGTGTGTGTGTGTGTGTGTGTGTGTGTGTGTGTGTGTGTGTGTGTGTGTGTGTGACTGTGCGTGTGTGTGTGTGACGGTGCTCGCCTCTAAGTTGCAGAGGTCTTGCTAGTCAGTTGTATGACGTTCGAAAAAGGGTGCCTCTTCTATCAATCAAACCAGGGCTTTAATTTGGACCTGAGAATTTGGATTGGCTGCTATTAGTAAATGTATACATTGCATGAGATTAAATGAACAAAATACCACACGTTATCTCTGTGTCTAAAGATCATATAAAACAAACTTTCTTAGTGACCTTGGTCATGAATACCTTTTAGATATAGTAGGAAACAGTGGCAGTGTTGGAAATCAACCACCTGTGTTTGTCTCAGCATTACACACAGTATTCACATACACACAAACACATACACACAAGCAAGTAAACACACAAAGACACACACAAAGACACAAAAACATGCGCCTGCAGTGCACGCACACTCACTCACTCACTCACTCACCCACCCACCCACCCAGACACACACACACACACACACACACACACACACACACACACACACACACACACACACACACACACACACACACACACACACACACACACACACACACACACACAGAGACAGAGATGGTGAAAGAAAACATCCCCAAATACAAAGAAACAAACACCATCTGTCAACTTCCTGCTGTCTCAACAGCCCCAAGATGGCCGCCCCCATATAGAGCCAGTACACTCAGTGATTGGCCCGAGCTCGCTCTTTAGAGATTGTTGCCATGCCAAAACAAACTTGTTGCCAAGCTGTTGCATATGCATTTAAGACCAGTTTAATTTGTCATGTTTGAATTCAAGGATAGTAATGTGCTTGTTTATTGGGTTCAGCGGCCAACCATGTCCGCGGGCAGGTCTGTGTCCAAGGTGTTTTTCGCATATAGGTTTTGCTGTTGATAATTCAGTTTCTCTTCTAGAATTTTAACACATATACCCTGAAGGAAAGGTTAAATATAACCTTTACATCCATACAATAAGGGTGTAAAGATATGAATATGAAAGGTGAAGACAACCGCAGCAAATGGCAAGATAATGGCTATTTTATGTTTTATTAACTGTAGAACCTCCTTTTCCAGGTCCATACCCACTATATATCTGGGCTACATGTTCACATTATATAATGTTATATAATGCCACTAGACACCATGGCGGGTTTTTAAAAAATAACCTCACCCTTTACAATATGTACCCCTTTCGAGCATGAGTGGGTATACTCTCACTGGTCACTGGTTAGCACATGCGCTGAAGCATTCCGGGTAGCTCCCACAACAATATGGCCTCAAAAATAATATGGAGTTTAATATCTAAACAGGTATATGGTATTGCATTGTATTGTGTTATATTGCATTATATAGCTGAACCGGCTCCATAACAATTTTGCGATGTGGATAGATGTATTTGTTCGTTTATTTATACCCTGGAATTTATTCTGACATAGTGAGTCACTCTGGGGTTCTTGGACGTGGGAAGAGGGAGAGGCTGGGTCAGGGAGCATTTTTACATATCGACTCCCACTGCTCTTGCGAGCATAGACACACACGCATCAGTCCTCCTACAAAACACCGGAAAGAATGCAAAATAAAATATGGGCCATATCTGTGATTATGCAAAGCCTTGCCTTGCATGGGTAAACACATGACAAAGTAGACTTGCATGTGTCCTTCTATCTAGTCTTTGAGGATTGGAAAGCAACAGAGGAAGGAGATACAGGAGGAGAGGTTGTCTGTAGCATGCTGTGAGTGTGTTTGTATGTGTGTGTTCGTGTGTGAGAGGGAGAGAGAGAGAGAGAGAGAGAGAGAGAGAGAGAGAGAGAGAGAGACAGTTTGTTTGTGTTTGTGTATGTGCGATTGTGTGCATGTGTGTGTGTGAAAGCAATGGGGAAGGGTTCCGTGTATGACTTTGCATAATATACATTACATTACTACATTGAAATATAAATATACTTACATAAAGCGCAGATGGGGGTTCTTTGAGAAAGCCCGAGCCTGGATGAAGTTCAAGCCGCTCTTTGTAATGGTGCTGTATCACACACACACACACACACACACACACACACACACACACACACACACACACACACACACACACACACACACACACACACACACACACACACACACACACACACACACACACTTACAGTTACTTCCCATATTCAGGCTTTTTGACTTAGAAAAAAATATGATATATACGTTTACGTTTACGTTTATCAGTACCAACGCAGCCCAAACAAATGCGTGCACGCATGCAAACAGCCAAGAATTCCACAGCAGGGGACCCCATTAAGGTCAGGACCTTTAACAGTAATTTGATGTGAGTGTACTACTCACAGTCTTTCCAGTCCAGTGTAGAGCTCAATGTCCATGTCTCTCAGCATCTGCAGGCCCTTCCAGTTCTCAATGTGTCTGGGGAGGGGGGGTAAACAAGACCAGTCACTCAATATGCAGGTGGGCATATGTGTGTGTGTGTGTGTGTGTGTGTGTGTGTGTGTGTGTGTGTGTGTGTGTGTGTGTGTGTGTGTGTGTGTGTGTGTGTGTGTGTGTGTGTGCGTGCGTGCGTGCGTGCGTGCGTGCGTGCGTGCGTGCGTGCGTGCGTGCGTGCGTGCGTGCGTGCGTGCGTGCGTGCGTGCGTGCGTGCGTGCGTGCGTGCGTGCGTGCGTGCGTGCGTGCGTGCGTGCGTGCGTGCGTGCGTGCGTGCGTGCCTTCAGTGTTTGTTTGTGGCAGAAATCATCTGTTTTATGGGGTAGTCCCAAGCCCTTCAAAGTGACGATGACCTGTCAGCTAAATGTGACGCGTTGTTAAAGGTTTGAATAACGTCAGACTGCGAGGGGATTCCCCCCCGCCTGATTCGATGTAAGATGAAGATGGACGGATGAAACGATAGATGGATGGGAAGATGGAAAGATATAGATATCTTTGTCGCATTCGTTGCACTGGTTTGCTTTATAGGTCAGCTAACTTGTATTTAAAAAAACATAACATCTTTGATTGAGACATTCATTTTGTTATATTTTCCCTAACATCATGATCACTGTTAAAATTGTGTTTTTAATGTGAGCTGCTGTTACGCCATCAAAGGTACCTATCGATCTATCTGGATAAAACGATAGACGATGGATGGCTGTACGGGTGGATGGATGGATGGGTAGATAGATGGATGGCTGTACGGGTGGATGGATGGATGGGTAGATAGATGGATGGCTGTACGGGTGGATGGATGGATGGGTAGATAGATGGATGGCTGTATGGGTGGATGGATGGATGGGTAGATAGATGGATGGCTGTATGGGTGGTTTACTGGCTGTATGGGTGGTTTACTGGCTGTATGGGTGGATGATTGGCTGTATGGGTGGAGGGATGGATAGATGAATACTTGGATATTTCTCTTCACTCTTAATGAATTGGTTTTGTGGGGCGGGGGGGGGGGGGGGCGCGCTTGTTTGTTTTATCCTTAAAAGAACTTAGTAGAAACAGAATGGCAGCACTGTTTTGGGTACAGGCAGCGTATGGCAACCAATCAAATAACGCAAATCACAATCCCCGAGCATCTGTTTACCCCAGAGACTTCACCCCACTCTCCCTCAAGGTAGAAGGTGGTGGCACTGCCTGTCTGTGTGCCTATGGGTGTGTGTGTGTGTGTGTGTGTGTGTGTGTGTGTGTGTGTGTGTGTGTGTGTGTGTGTGTGTGTGTGTGTGTGTGTGTGTGTGTGTGTGTGTGTGTGTGTGTGAGTGTGTGTTGTTGGTATGCATAAGTGTGTGTGTGTGTGTGTGTGTTGTTGGTATGCATAAGTGTGTGTGTGTGTATGTGTCTGTTGGTATGCATAAGTGTGTGCCCGCGTGCGTGAGTGTGATTAAGGTGAACCTGATAAAAGTTTATGAATCCATCTGCTCTTTCCTAGAATTGAGACAGCATTGGATATTTTTGGACACACACCTTGTATCTGTTGGGCGATCTAGCTATGGATCTAACCATCTTGCATGATTGTTTAATAACAATCATCTAAACACTAAAAATCTTTCTTATAGCGCAAGTAATTCATAGAGACACACACACACACACACACACACACACACACACAAACACACACACATACACACACACATACACACACACACACAAAGTGATTCAATATGAGGGGTTTTAGGACCATGCAAGTTCGCTTGATTGGTCAAGCACATTATGAGCTGACGAGAGATTCCGGCTCTTTAATGCCAAAGGGCCTTATTGGAAGATTGACTAAGTCAATAACAGATCACCCACACAAGTCTAATGAGCTAATAGAAGCCGGCATTCATTCCCTTGTGAGCAGGGCTTCCGCGACAAAACAAACCTTTAGCCAACTATAGATTGAGCTCTGAATGCATTCACAAACTCATGCTAGGCGAACATAAAGATGCCAGTCCTCCATTGGAACCGCAACGCTCACAAACAGCTGAGGTTCCAACACACAGACATTGCAATTAAATGGGGATGTTTAGCTGAACACGACGTGTTGCATCCTTTTTTCTAACTGGCCTGCATGTCGGGCTATCCTCTGTGGTTATGCTGTCCCATGGACGGATTTCGCTGCACTTGCGCTCCAAACTAGCCCCACGGTGAATAAGAAGCCTCACTGTACCCTTGAATAATCCCAATTCCTTGGCCGCCGTAACCACTGAAAAGTGCCCAAGAGGTTGTTTACATGTCAGATCCTGCGGGCTGGATAATAGGCTTAGGACAGGCTTAAACAGAGCCAATGAATAAATTAACGCAATCTCTTTTGAAGAGAGAAAAAATGTAGAAAAAGATGCTTTGCAACAGTTGAAGGATTTATTGAAAAATTATCAGTTGAGATAATTAGAGAAGGAAAAAGGGAATCGTGTTCGGTTACGTTCGTATGCATTTGTTTCGTCTGAAACGATTCATGGGTTTAGAAATGTTTTTAAGACAATGAATACAGTTCATGTCTTTAGGCGCACCCAAAATGTAAATTAATAGGCTGCAGAAGATACGCGCCACCCCATCCCAGATGTTTGTATAAACATGTAGAACACATATAAAGATAGGACTTTATTAATCCCCGGAGGGTAAAATGTACTTCACGACTCATATATATTATAATGCAAAATAGAATGTAGTCATGCTTGAAAATCCGATAAAGTGTATTAAAATATTCTCTCCGTGTGTGACTTAGATACAAATATTCTGCTGGAAAAAAGAAAACAGCATCATTGTGTTAAAGCATGTCGCTGTGCATCGAGATATGGATATGATTCTGAATAGATTGTGGTGCCTGCATAAAAAGATTTTGACACGTAGAAAATACCAAGGCAAGAACAATAGAGTGTGGGTGGGAGAGAATTGGAGCAAGAGAAAGAGTAACGCAAAGTCAGAGAGCACCAAGGTCGTAAAATAAGGAAAATGTGGTGCATATGTTGTTGCTTTTGTAACAATTTCATGAATAACTATTCACCGCCAATTTCCAATGTTTTTGCAGGTTAACATTTCATTGGATAAAACGTGGCGTCATGCCTTACGTGTGATGCCGTGTGTTCAATGAAATTCATCAAATAGAGAAAAATACTTTATTTTTTTTAACATGATTTACATTGAACTTACATTAAGCTACTTACATTCCATTAAGCTTACCCCAGCTTAAACCAAAAGTTGGTTTAATATGAATAAAGTATGGTTTAACATATAAACCCCAACATGAGCTTGGCTTTCTTGTTCTTGTTGTGTGCATAGAAAAGTCTATGTTGGAGAACATTAGCATACCTTCCTCTTCTACCAAAGGATTTGTCCTGATAGCTCAACCAACCCACGTGGTTCAGAGCTTCAATAGCAGACAAAGTGATCGTGCTTCTACAAAAGGTCACCACAAACTTCCAGACCAGTACCAAAGCATCAATAGCCATATGTCAATCAATTAAGCCATGCTTCAAGAGTTATCGCTTGATACCGCTGCAGGGCTGGAGTTCTGCAGAAGAGATAATAGTTTAGCTGACCTTATCAAAAAATAAAAAATAAAAAGTATTAACCAAACGTGTTGGCCCTTGTCAGTCTCCACCTGAATGGGTATATACCCACATGACCAAAGCCACTCTCTTTCTCTATCCTGATGTGCTATGCTCTCTCTATCCTGATTCCCTACTCTCTCTCTACCCTGTACCCTACTCTCCCTCTACCCTGATCCCCTACTCTCTCTCTACCCTGATCCCCTACTCTCTCTCTACCCTGATCCCCTACTCTCTCTCTACCCTGATCCCCTACTCTCCCTCTACCCTGATCCCCTACTCTCCCTCTACCCTGATCCCCTACTCTCCCTCTACCCTGATCCCCTACTCTCCCTCTACCCTGATCCCCTACTCTCCCTCTACCCTGATCCCCTACTCTCCCTCTACCCTGATCCCCTACTCTCTCTCTACCCTGATCCCCTACTCTCCCTCTACCCTGATCCCCTACTCTCTCTCTACCCTGATCCCCGCTGCGGTGCCGGACCCCGGGCTCCACCTCCACCAGGGTACCAGGTGGCCGCCACTTAGCGACGCCCTCGCATCGCTGAGTGCGAGGCTGGTAACTTAGCAACATCCCCTGCTGCTTCTTGTGAACGATCCGCTAAGCCTGTAGCTCTGAACACTGGCGGATGCCAGCAGGAAAGCGCTACCTACTGCCACTCTCATATTATTCTTTTTTTTGGGGGAGGGGGGGGGGGGCATTTTGGCTCTGCCGCATGGAGGCAGGGCAGTGTTCAGCTCTAGGGCCCTTCCTCCAGTCCCCTGGTTCATTACCGCCGGACTAATACGTCTCTGGCTTAGGCTTCTGCAATTCCCCTTTCCTCTCTCGTCACCCCATGTCTTTCGTGCAGGTCTATCCCTTTCACAAACCCCCTCCCATCCCCCCTACCACCCAGCCCTCCCCCGAACACACGCACGCACGTGCACACACACACACACACACTCACACGCACGCACGCACACACAACCCTTTCTGCTTTTCATTCCATCTCCTTCCTTTGCTATCTCCAACCTGATCTTGGCAGAACTCCTCTGTCCCTCACCACTAGCCGTCTGCAGAACAGTAACATGCACTTCCACGGGCATTCACACATGCACACACATGCACACACATACAAACACACACACAAAGTAATTTCCACAGGCACAGATACACACACATAGACGTACAACCTCGCTTCCACAGGCACACACACACAAACACACACACACACATACATACATACAGACAAACACACTTCCACAGGCACACATACACACACACATCCACAGGCTAAACCACACACACAAACACAGACACACACAAATGAAAACATGCACACACATTGCTGTCTCTTCAGCTTCCAGGGTAGAAAAGGGACCACAATGAATGCGTCCTACGCATTCTGCCATTAAATAATACAAAAAATAAAGAGGGAGGCAGGGAGAGTGAGGCAGAGAGAGAGAAAGAGAGAGAGAGAGAGAGAGCAACATAGAGAGAGAGAGAGAGAGAGAGAGAGAGAGAGAGAGAGAGAGAGAGAGAGAGAGAGAGAGAGAGAGAGAGAGAGAGAGAGAAAGATACACACACTCACAGAGGCAGAGAGAGGGATCACAGAGAGAGAAAGATAGAGAGAGAGAGAGAGAGAGAGAGAGAGAGAGAGAGAGAGAAAGATACACACACTCACAGAGGCAGAGAGAGGGATCACAGAGAGAGAAAGATAGAGAGAGAGAGAGAGAGAGAGAGAGAGAGAGAGAGAGAGAGAGAGAGAGAGAGAGAGAGAGAGAGAGAGAGAGAGAGAGAGAGAGAGAGAGAGAGAGAGAGAGAGAGAGAGAGAGAGAAAAGGATAAGAGAGAGAGGGACATAAAGAAAGAGAGCGTGAAAAAGAGAGAGACAGACAGCTATGGACAGAGAATAGAGGAATAAGAGAGCGAGAAAGAGAGAGAGAGACAGCTAGGGACAGAGAAGAGAGGGATAAGAGAGGGAGAAAGAGAGAGAGAGACAGCTAGGGACAGAGAAGAGAGGGATAAGAGAGCGAGAAAGAGAGAGAGAGACAGCTAGGGACAGAGAAGAGAGGGATAAGAGAGGGAGCGACAGTGATAAGAGACCCAGAGAGTGACAGAGAAGAGAGGAGCAAAGCGATGCTCCTAGGCACGTCTGAGGAGCAGCCAAATAGAGAGGAAGTGTAACGCATCGCTCCCTCACTCCAGTAATGTATTCAAGCCCAGTCAAAGCTAACCTGTCATTAAAAGAGAGAAGGTCCCCCCGGGGCTAACTAGCAGCTTCTCCTGCTTAAGCTATCATCGCTATTTACATACAGCCTGCTCATTGTCAGTCTGTGTGTGTGTGCACATGTGTGTTAGTGTGGGTGTGTTTATGTGTGTGTATGTGTGTGTGGGCAAGGGGGGGAGGGGGGGGGGGGGGGTTGTGTGTGTGTGTGGGGGTGTTTTTTGTGTGCGAGTGTGTGTGAGTGAACATGTGTGAGAGTTTGAATGTCACTGTGAATCTGAGAGGGGAGAAAATAGGAAGTGAGATATGTGAGAAAGGGATTCGATGGAAGAGAAGGAAAGGCTCAATCTTAGACTGGAGTTGGAGGGGGAGAAATGGAATAGATTCTGATTAGAGGTTTGTGTTTCCATGGCAATGTGCGGGGTGAGTGGAGATTGAAAGGTGATTGTTGTGCTGAGTTTAACAACACGTGAATGATTCACTGTGCTCCCAATTACCGAGGGGCACCTCAGACGCCATCACTGAATGGCGTCAAATCACTAATTGTTTGAATTTTTGTGTATCTTGCATGTGTGTGTGTGTGTGTGTGTGTGTGTGTGTGTGTGTGTGTGTTTGTTTGTGTGTGTGTGACAACATAGTGTGTGTGTGTGTGTGTGTGTGTTTGTGTGTATGTTTGTGTGTGTGTGTGTGTGTGTGCGTGTGCGTGTGCATGTGCGTGTGCGTGTGCGTGTGTGTGTACGCGCGCGTGTTTGTGTGTGAGTGCACATCTTTATTGTGTGTGCCTGGGCTCCCATTATATATTATGTCCATGAACTAGTGATGGAGCCAACGTATTTTTTTTGCTGAAAAACAGATGGCTTTTTAAGTATTAAATCTCCTCTGATGTGTCTTTGTGACATTGGCACTGAGAGTCGTAGGAATGAATGTATCCCCATCAGCCATGCTGCAGATGGAGCCCTGGCGTGGGCTGTTTACACCACCCGTTCTCAGTCCAGGACCATGCTGCCGACCCCAGGCTCACTCCCCACTGTCGTCGTCCCCCCCCCCCCTCACCCCACCCCACCCCAGCGTTCACCTCCTGTCTTCCACCACCAACCGGCATACACTCCATCAGTATATCCATTTAAAAATCAACAAATGACATTTAATTCATTCTCGACGTACATTCAAAGGAAAACGACAGAGCTTCTACAATGTAAAAAAAAAAAAATTCAGGGGAGACCGAACACTTGGCCTCAGCACCGACACCGACAGCACTGTGCACATCAAGGCTGCAGTGCTCTGCGAATCCGCAAAGCCCACTTTAACATCCTAGGGTTCACCAAACACATGCTTAACCCATACTGTAAAGAAAGGTTGACGCGAACTCCGGGTTACACAAGCAAGCAGAAAAGCAAGCGGGGAGAGGAGGGGGGTGGGGGTGGCGTGTTTGGGCGAGCGCTGATGGTTTTGTGTGCGGGCGCTGGCGCAGCAGCCGCTGGGCTGGTTAATGAGGCAGACCCAGCAGCCAAATGACCTCCAGAAGAGTGTGCTCAGATGTGGCTGTGAAACCATGGCGCGTGAAAACAACGCAGGCACGGCCGCAGCAGGGCCAGCAGTGCCTCTTGTGGGGCACATTATCTTTTTGTCCTATATTGTTGATTGAAAGTTAGCCAGTCAATATGGCCCTCACTACGGCCCCCCAGTGTGCCTCTATATAGAGTGCAAACGTAATGCTAAATGAACAAGCTTAAAGGTGCTGTGGGTTCAAATTAAGTGCTATTATCGGAGAGTTATCCGTTCGAAATGGGATGGCCTTTTTTTCCTCGCTGTGAGAATATCTGTTTCGAGTTGACTGCGGCTGACTCACTGCGGGAACATTTTGATTTGACACCGGCTCCCCGCTCATTTCTGACCAATCACGGCACAGGTACTTGAATGCAACACTTCTCGATATTGGAGAAATGTAGGGAGGAAAGGGAAGGGATTTTTTTACCCTTGAATAGTACCCACAGCTTAGAACCTGTAATATAACTTGAGTAGAATTTGAACCACTTGTTGTCCGAGCCGGACGGCAATCTTTGCCAAAGATTATTAGTACCAACTGTTTTCACATGGAGCACAAGAAGTGGGAGACGGTTAGTGCTATGTCTTCATCAGATGGTGGGCGCACTAATATGGAACCTATGAACCTGCGTGGGAGAGGAGAGAGGAGAGCTAAAGTGCTTGGTGGATGACCTGGTTGTGAGGGAAACCAGGAGAGGAATAAGCGTAAATTGTTTTTTCCACCATCAGCAGCTTCTAGAATGAGAATTCTGGATCACACGGCACAGTTTTCATTCCCAGTGTTCCCTCTTCTTGTTGATATTCTTTTCGTTTGGCAAAATGGCAATTGTTTATCTCTTTAACATGCTTCAGCAAATCGCATTAACAAAATACGTGTCAACGATAGTGAGAGTTTAAGCAAACAGCGACATAGGACATTCTTTTTTATACAACCCCATCCATAGAGAGGCAGTTTGCTGAGAAAGCATGTCCTATTTATGCCATTGGCCTGCTCCACATTCCCTCTGTAATAGCTGACCACACCTGGAATCTGCATAGCAAGACCACACTGCTCTGCTGTCAGCCAATCGGTGACCAGAAGCTGAAAGACTTCTGGTAGTCTTTGTCACTTGTCAATTGAAACCTAAGCAGGACCATCACTGGTTGAGAATTGATCAGGCACTATTATATTCACTTGGAGTATAATGAGCCAACATAAATGTGTTACCTCACAATTGGCCTATGTTGCAAATACACTTACACTGAAATATTGATACTGGGAAATCGCAAAATGAACAGACATACTATTTTAACTTTCCTTTCATATTTATTTTTGTGCGTTGCTCAAATGTAACTTGGCTCTCCAGACTTGACTCAACACCATTGCATTCATAAAACACAGCATTTAAACAATAACAGGAAGGGTTCTGACTCAACTTCAAATTCAAAGTAAATAAGAAACCACGTCCACTATCAAGCCAGCCACACACGGCACGGAACACGGTTTTTAATGTTCATGAAATGGCTCTGTGTGTAACTCTGTCCAAGCATTGGCAGAGCAGCAGCGGCGCAGTGCAACTACTACAGAACAAATGTTCAATGAAATTAAACACCCGTATCAAAAATCAATTCCAAGGCTGTGATCTGAACAATCTGGGAACTGCTAAAACCCCTCCGAAGCTGTCCTTTAACAGTCCCACCGTCTCGCCGTCTTGGATTGTAAATACCGCTGCTGATTAAATTCTCACACGCACATAGGGTTCTGACGAGCCCAGGAAATCAAGGTATTAATAATCTAGTGACGGAGCACCGGGCTTGCTGTTAATAAGCAGCACGCAGCTGTAAATGACATGGCTGGCTATAGAGATAGAGCAACAGGCACAGAGGAGGGATCGGGGGATCCCAGACCGACCCAGGCGGTGACAAGAGATGAGGGGGGGGGGGGGGCTTGGATGGTTTGAGTCGGCGGGGATGGTAGGGAAGGGGGAGGGTCGAGGAGAAGGGAACAAAGAGAGTTCGAAGCAGCGATAGATTGAGAAGGAAGGCAAGCCAAGGGGAGTTAGGGAAGTCTTGCTGCAGCCTCTGGATTTAGGGGGTGTGAAATTGAGTGAGTGCGGATGGGCCGCGGCTCTCTCGTCTAATCTGTCATGACGCCATGGCAGACGGGGACGAGAGACAACAGACAACAGGGAGAGGGGCAGACGGGGACGAGAGACGTCAGACACCAGGGAGAGGGGGAGACGGGGACGAGAGACAACTAAGGAGAAGGCCGACGGGAGAGAGAGAGAGAGAGAGAGAGAGAGAGAGAGAGAGAGAGAGAGAGAGAGAGAGAGAGAGAGAGATATGTAGATGTCACAAGCAACCCTTTGAGTGACAGAGGGTGAATAGTAGAGTTTGGAAGTCAGGGGAGGATACTGGCTGTCATAGAGCTAATTCAATCGTAGGATTGTTTAGGCTGATGCCTATCCCGGTGGCTTCGGTATAAATGTTCACTTTTAAAGGACCTGAGAACAATATGTGCCCCTTCAATTAAGGCACTGATATAATTAGGGTGCATTGGTATCATTGACGTTTCTATATTATTGTTATTATGGTTAGAAGTACTAGTAGTAGCAGCAGCAATGCATGCTATTCGCCAATGCTCACAGGTCGACTCCCACACGCAGGTCGATGTATGTGTATAACTCTCTGCGTTCCACGCAAACAGCAGAATAAGCGCATAAGCCAGACTGACGTAAAGCCCCCGTTTTCATTGTAAACCTAATACAGAACAAAGCCACTATCACAAATCATCCGCTCGCTCTCTCTCAAACACACACACTAAGTCCTCTGCTGTGTTTATTCCGCAACGCTTGTGCTATAAAAAGAGCTGCGTGTGGAGGGGTTTGTGGAATGGGATTTTTTGAAATCAAGAGTCTGAAGTCATCGCCGCCCCGAACGCAGACTCAAGATTTGATCGTTCGTCACATGTCGAGATGAATCCTGGCAGAGCTGAGATAAGGGCGGGTCAGCTACGTTCTGTTTGCATCCACGCTTCCATTTTTTTTCCTTTCCCCTTCTCCTCGTGATTTGCTGAAGTAGCAGCTGAGAATACATATGGATGTTGGTTTTTTTCACTCGGCAGGACCCATCAATTCCGTCCATCCATCAGCCCCTCTGTCTATAATTCCGCCCATACCTCCACCCCCTACATCTTCCCATCAGATCGCTCAATCCATGCATCCACCCCTCCCTCCCTCCCTCCCTCCCATCCACCCATACATCGACCCGTCCATCTCTTCATCCAGCCATCCATCCCTACATGCATTCACCCCTCCATTGCTTCTCATTCCTCAGAGTGCACGCGGGCTGTCATGTCGGCTTTCAGTGTGTGAGAACAGGTGATTGATTGTACTCTGGCCTAACAGTAGGGTTCCCATCAGCACCTGTGTGGTTTAACATAGACTGACAAGGCCTTACACTCACACTCGCGCACACACACACACACACACAGGCACAGGCACGCACACCCACGCACGCAAACGCGCGCACAAACACTTGGGAAAATACAATATGTTATGCATGCAGAGCACGACGTGCAGAATGCAAGTAGATGGATACGTCGTCCACATCACTAGATGGCACACCTTAGGAAATGTGAATAGGAGGGTGGAAGTAGCAATTAACGTAGAGAGGGAGAGAGGGAGAGAGGGAGAGAGAGAGAGAGAGAACAAGAGAGAGAAAGAGAACGAGAGAGAAAAAGAGGGAGAGAGAGAACAGGAGAGAGAAAGAGAGAAAATGAGAAAACGAGAGAACGAGAGAACGAGAGAGTATGATCGACAGCCAATGTGAGACAAAGTGTCAAGCAGAACCAAAAAACACAAACAGATAGAGTTCATTAAAACCGAAGGCCACGTCTTAAGACTTTCAAGTGAAACAATGTTTGCTTTTTAATCACTGGCAACAATCAAAACAGAATCTGCATAAAGGAGGAGCCTGTGCATTAGGGGTCACCCACACCTTGAAGCGGTCCGTGTTGTAACCAAGCGCAACGACCCGGCTCCTTTTCATCTTGCGTCTGTGTCATCGGAATAGCTAATGGTGCAAACAATGGGCCTAGAGGCGGGGGGAAGCGGGGGGGAAGCGGGGCGGCCATGACGGCTGACGAGCCCGGATACCCAGAGAGCAGAGCCCCGCCTTAGACACCACAACAGCACCACACCCACCCACCCACCCACCCTCCAGCGGTCTGATAAGTAGATAAAGGAGGAAATATGCCCTGTGAACCCCAAACCCCCCCCAACCCCATCCAAACACCCCCTCCCCCTGACGGATTCCTCCACCACGAGCCCCCTTCCCCCCGCCATGCCCTAACTGACGACGCTATTGGGCAGAAATGATGTCATTAATAATGAATTGTGAATATCTAAATTATGCAAAAGAGGGTGACAGAAGAGGCAGAGAAGGAGGGAATAAGGAATGAGCCTCAAAGAAAGGAATAAGAAGCAACACAAACAGAGAGGGTAGAGAGGGATGGGGAGAGAGATGGGGAGAGAGAGAGAGAGAGAGAGAGAGAGAGAGAGAGAGAGAGAGAGAGAGAGAGAGAGAGAGAGAGAGAGAGAGAGAGAGAGAGAGAGAGAGAGAGAGAGAGAGAGAGGTGGTGGGGCTTGAGGGAGGGAGCAGCAGTACATTGAGAGGGTATTTATCCATACACATTTTTATTTACCACAGAATAAGCTCCGATTTTATAAATAAACATAAGGCACACACACGCACACAGCACGCAGAGCACGCACACACACACACACACAATTTTTTTCCGCTTTTGCCAATGAACCGAGTTGGACGTTAGTCGAACTGCAGGGCCTTACAACAGCAGAACTCCCTGAAGAACATGGGTTTAACAGAGAGAGAGAGAGTGGGAGAGTTACATAGATAGAGGAAGAGCTTGAGTAGGAGAGAGAGAGAGGGAGAGACAGATAAGAGGGAAGGAATGAGGGCAGTTGCAGTGCTGCAGTGCAGCTGTATTCCACAATCTTTCCCCTGGTAAGCTTTCTCTTTGTCTCCCCACGCCTCTCTATCTTCGTTGCATAATGTTGGAGATTCACAAACTTGAACTACTGCACTGACCCGTTCTTTTACTTCCGTACATTAAAGAGAACCTTATCTTAAACGAATCGGTGGCTCTTAATTCATTAGGTCATTCAAAGCTAGTGATCGAGTTTCAAGTCCCTCGGTTATAACTGATGGATGTAACGTACGCTCCATGAACCCTTGAATGCATTTCACATCGTTAAACATCCATAATGAGTAATAAATAATATACTATGCAGACAAGATTTTGCAGAGAGATATCTTTACAAAAGAGAGAGTTGCAATATAACAAGAACAACCAATGTTGGGTTAGGTTACTTAATGTTATGAACATTGCAAGATAACTGCCATTAAAAAGTGACCCACTCAAAAAGTTTCTAATAAGAGTACTTTTGCATGACGTGCCTCTATGTTTCTGTCAAAAACATATGGGCAAGAAAAGGGAGAAGATGAGTTTAGGATGAGCAAATCAAACAAAGGGAAATGAAGACCAGAGCGAAATGAAAAGGAAAGTTGGAAAAGGGTGTGAGTGTGTGTATGTGTTGTGTATGTGTATGTTTGTGTATGTGTGTGTGTGTGTGTGTGTGTGTGTGTGGGGGGGGGGGGGTTGGGGTTTGGTGGTTTGCGGTGTTGGACATGACAACTGTTTAATAAACAAGTGTCGGCTGGCTGGATACCAACCGGTGTAATCATTTAGCGTGAACAACACTCTCAGACAAGAGACACAAAGACGCGAGCGCACTAATGTCCACACACAGTGGGAGAGACGTGTTCGCGGCGTCGGCGTGTGGTACTCCTGTGACTGTAATTAATGGTGGTCTTTGTGCCTGCATTTTCTTAATGGTTTCATTATTCCGGTGACATATCTCCTTAACATCAAGCAGTTGACGGGGGTGGGGGGGGGGGGGGGGGGTGGATCACGGACCGACCATCTTGTCGACGGGGCCTTTTGGTAATTAACACAACGTGCGGGCAAATCTTTAATTAACAGTCGGAGAACTGTTGATCTTTTTCTTGTGTTGTATTGATTGTTGCCTTGATAGTGTCACTTTAAAGATTACACATTGATTGATAGGCTTAGCCGTGTTCTTTCTGAACGATGTGAAGGCGGTTTCCCTATTGGTCGCTGTTCAATTACAGCCTTTGTAGCATGTGCCCCCATAAGATGGCGGAATGATGGTCAACACTGCCAAGGAGTCAAATGAAAGTGTAATCTTGTTATCTTAATTACCAAAATAATAGGATAATTATGAAAACCGTTCCCAACAACTCTCAGATTCAAAGTCCAAGAGAACATCTCTAGCCCATAATTGATAACGACAAGCAAAGGGGCTCAACCCCGATAGAAATGTAAAGAAAAAATCTGGTCCCACAAACGATGATGTATGTTAAATTTCCCTCTCTGATCATCGTTAAATGTCATCATTCGTATAAAGGAATAACAACAACATGGCAACGGATAGAAAATACTGCAGTACCATTGTTCCAATTATAGTTATACTATTTATTTATGAATAAATATGTATTTGTAAAATGTTGCGTCTTTTTTTAAGCATTCTTAAGAGCATCGGAGACATTTAATATTTCTCTTAATGTAATGCTCTCACAGTAGGATGATTTGTACACTTCCACACACACCGCAGTCGGTGTCTTGTGTGCTACTTTTTAAATCCGGCTTCTATTAAGGATCTGGTAATCCGGGGCTACCACAGTGTCCCCACTATTTGACAAAACAAGCCCTCTATTAGCACTGCACCAAAGGGCCAAAAGCTCTGATTGCATTATAATCACTCTGACTCCAAAAGCATAATTACCACAGTCTTCAGTGTAATAGAAGCGTATTTCGAATTCATTTGGGAGCCTCTTAAACATTTAAATCTGTAATTTAAAGTTACAATCCAATTTAAAAGGTGGTTTACCTCTTTCACCCTGTTAGTATCCTTTGCTCTGACCCTGTTTCTCTCGCCTTCTTTTTATTCTTTATTTCTCTTGACTCTCCTCCTCTCTTACTCTCTTTACTCCCCTCTGTTTCACCTCTTTCGTTTCACCCGTGTTAGGGTCTCTCTCTCTCTCCCTCGCTCTCTCTCTCTCTCTCTCTCTGCCTCCCTTTCTCTCTCTCTCTCTCTCTCTCTCTCTCTCTCTCTCTCTCTCTCTCTCTCTCTCTGCCTCTCTCTCTCTCTGCCCCTCTCCCCCTCTCTCCCTCTCTCTCTCTCTCTCTCTCTCTCCCCCTCCCTCCCTCCCTGCCTCTCTCTCTATCTCTCTCTCTCTCTCTCTCTCTCTCTCTCTCTCTCTCTCTCTCTCTCTCTCTCTCCCTCCCTGCCTCCCTCTCTCTCTCCACCCCCCCTCTCTCTATCCTTCTCTCTCTCCTTCACACCCCGTTGTAATTACTTTCCGAGGTGATTATGAAATAATTAAAACCAGCCCTCACATATCCCAATTAATTCCTGATGAATATGACGCCGGCTGTGCTGAGCAACCGGTTCACTCTGCGACACTTGTCAAATCCCCCCCACCACCCCACTTCCCAACCTCCCCCCCCTCCCTCAAATCAGCTTTCCAGGGCCTTAATCACAAGAAACAATGCCTTTAAAGTAGGACTCATTAATCGACTGGCAGTGGTGCCAAGCTGAGCGGGAAATAGATTCACTTGTCAGAACCTTCACCTTTTCACACAGGAAAAACATGAAAAAGCCATTGGATCAAATATGAAAACAAATGAGCAGTGGGGGGAAGCAGGAACAAATAAATGCAATATAATTGTGATTGTTTATAATAATTTAGACGAAAAGATTTGACATGGACATGGTCCTTTGCGCTGGGGTACATTAAGGCAATCTCATAGAATAATTATATAAAGTACACAATGAAACACATCGGCTGTGACTAGATGTGTGTGTGAGTGGAAATCCGAGAGCAGCCAGAATGCAAAATAAAAAGCTTTTACTTTGTGCTTTTTACAATTCCTGTGCCCGCTGACACAGCGCAACTTCTTCTTCCTTTATACCTAATTAAATTTCCAGATGAAAGCATTTCAGCGTCATCTTCATGAAAATACAAGTTATGAATTTATATGATTTGCAATATATTTGTAACACAATTTTGTTTTCTGGCCATGTATATTAAATAGAACCCATGAGGATGTGTGTGTGTGGGGGGGGGGGGGGGGGTCCTTTTAAATGTTAAATGCTGGCTTTTGCAATCAAATATCTTCCAGACAAAAGCAACAAGCTACAACATCAATGACTTTGTGCTCCCACAGTGTAAGAAGTACATTGTGGATTTGATCTTGGCTGTCTTACACTTCACCCCCGCACTGACGATCTCCATCATACACCCTCACCCACCAGTGACAAACCTCCCATGAGAAGAGTTGAAACCATTTATATGGCTTCTGCATTACTCGTTTTTATATGCTCGTGTGTGTGTGTGTGTGTGTGTGTGTGTGTGTGTGTGTGTGTGTGTGTGTGTGTGTGTGTGTGTGTGTGTGTGTGTGTGTGTGTGTGTGTGTGTGTGTGTGTGTGTGTGTGTGTGTGTGTGTGTTGTGTATGCCTGTATGAGTGAAACCAAAGATTAATGAGGTGTTTAACTCATATGTGTGTCTAGGGTATACACGTACCGTAACATGGAATACTACATGTGCACCTGCGTATGTCTGTTGTGAGGGTCTGCTATCTGTTCAATGTGATTGTGACAATGTGTGTACCACTATGTGTGGATGACTATGTTTGAGTGAGAGCGACACCAAGAGAGAGAAAGAGAAAGAGCGAGAGAAGGGGGGGGGAAAAAAAGAGAAAGAGAGAGGGAACCAGATCAACAGAGAGGTGACGAGAGACAGCATGGCGAGAGAGAGAAAGAGAGAGAGAGATGGAGAGAGTAAGTGAGAGTGAGACAGAAAGAGAGAGGGATAAGATCGAGCCAGATAGCAAGAGAGAGCGCGTAGGCATGTACGTCCCAAAAATGCGATTAATATTGCATGTCGTCACGTACGCTAAATGGGGAACAGGGGATGAGCCACGGACACGGCGGGCCGCTCTGGGCCACGGCAGAACAAAGTGACTCTAATTGGACCACACTGGTGCTCTGAGCAAGGTAGCGCCGCCGCGTAATGAGAGCAAATTAAAAAACACATTGGAGGGAAAATGAGAAAGCACAAGCTTTTTAGAAACCCTATGGCTTATAGGGGCAACAGCCATAGAGGGGAGGAGGGAGACGGGGGGAGAGCGACAGAGCGACAGAGAGACAGAGAGAGAGACAGGAAACAGTTATGTGGCACGGTGTGGTGTTGTGCGGTGTGCCGGTGTGGTGTGGTGTGGTGTGTGTGCGGCATAGTGTGGCGTGGCTCGACCTGGCGTGATGGCGGGGCGTGGTGTGGTTTGGCGTCTCGTGGTGTGGAGGGGTGCGTGTGGTTTGACGTGGCGTTGCATGGCGTGATGTGGTGTGGTGTAGCGCGACGGGGTGTGGTGTATGTGGCGTTGCGTGTCCTTGCATGGCGTGCCGTGCCGTGCCGTGGCGTGGCGTGGAGAGGGGCGCGGTGACGTTTTGCCCGGCGTGGCGTGGCGCAGTGCGGCCTGCCGTCGTCCGGCGTGGTGAGCGAGGCGGGCGCTATGCCCGTGGAGACAGGGATGCGGAGGCCCGGCGTTCCGCTCGCAGATGGGTACCTCACGCAGCAGATGACCGCACAGAGAGGACCTACCGCCCCCCCCCCCCCCCCCCCCCCCCCCCCCCTCCCCCCGCCCCCACCCCCGCCACCGCCACCACCCACCACCCACCAGCCCACACATTAGCATCTGATGCAGAGTATCGAGCGTTGGGCTGCGCGCTCGCTGACCGCACTGATAAGGAGCGGCAGGCATCACCAGAACCTCCAGCGTTCTAACAGCCTATGTGCTGTGGTATGTATTTTATCGAGTTTCTTAGAGCAAAATGTTACATATGGTAGCAATATATATATATATGCATACATGAGGACTTTATAACACACCAATCTGAACACAAGACACAGACAGACAGACAGACAGACAGACAGACAGACAGACAGACAGACAGACAGACAGACAGACAGACAGACAGACAGACAGACAGAGAGAGAGAGAGAGAGACAGAGAGAGAGAGAGAGAGAGAGAGAGATCGATAACAGAAAGTTACTTCTATAAACACAGATATAGAAGATTTATAGATTCATAGATAGAAATATAGATGCTACACACACATGGAGAAGTACACAAACAGACAGGGACAGAACAGGCCGACCGATCCATTACACACCTCCGGAAAAGTACAATACGTTCAGCATTTTCTGACATCACACTGGAGGTGTGTCTGGCGTTTGTCAGAAGCCCATTTGGACTGTGATGCGTGTGGCTGACAGCCAGGCGAGGCAGCTCTGAATAACGGCACACGAGTGGGACCAGATATTTCCTCGGGACATGCGGGCCATAAGCGGAGCGGTCTCATGGCAGGGGCACGATCGCTACAGCTGAATTAGGACCGACTTTTAAATCGAATTGAAAATGTCACTCTTTTTTTTTTTCATCTCCCATCCCCAGAGCCAACAAGTCCAACCATCTCGAGGAGTTAATTTCTCGAAGAAGTTTGGTGGCTGGTGTGACAGCTTTCACTCAGAAAGAGTTCCACTTGCACCAAGGGAGCACAGTTCCCCGTTGCCTTATGCCATTTCAGAAGATTAAAAAGTGTTTGTGATGTTTGATTGCTACAATGTTTGAGGCCATGGTTTCAAAGGCACACGTAGGTATTAAATAGCCAGATTAATCCTTCAGAGGATGTGCAGCATTCAACCTCCTATCCCCCACCCTGGGATTAATGGTTTTCCATGCGCCCTTCATCCCACCCTTTCAAAAATAGAGACCTTAATACCAACGATTCAACCAAGAAGCAAATAGGAAGCTACCTAGCAAATACCTAAACAACCTAGGAAGGCAAAGGTAATAGTCACTAGGAGACAGAGTAGTTCTACAACATAGGGGATTTCATGACTGGCGATTCAAAAATGTTCAACTGCTTGAATTACCCTTTGAAATTCCTGAAATATGTCATAACTTGGCGCATTGAATAAAATGGGATGCGTTGGTAGTGGCCTCAAGTAAGAATGGCATTTGAAAAGCTAAATCCTATGCATCTCAATCCTATAGAAAGAGCACCTCAAGAGTTGCACATGTTTGAGCAGCCATATATCTCCAGGCCCTTTTATGGGGCCTTGTCCACAGGATGTCCTCACAGCCAGAGACTCCTGCACACTTAGTTATTTTTTCCTTGCAAAAAGAACACGTAATGGAGCCACGGGACGGGACCCACGGCAGCAGTGGGTAGTTAAAAAAATAACCATTTCAATGAAAAAATAAAAAGTAGCAGTTTTTACAGTGCACTCAAACAGGTCACTTAGAACCCCCCTTGAATACCATGTAAGGTTAGAGTTCGGCCTTGCTTTGTAGTGCAGGGAAATACAGAAAAAATGATTGAACTTAGGATCAGTGGCAGGTACATCAGCCATGGCAGACATTGCACATTTCACAGATTGTGTGCTGTTTTGAAGGGCAGGAATACAGGGAGGAGGTAAACAGTGAGGCCTATCTGAGAATGGCCCTGCTGTTTTTTTTATATAGATCAAATACAGATTCTGGAGGTTATATAAATGAATAATTAAATTACTAATAAATACTGGTGTGTTGACACACACACGCATGCACACACACACACACACACACACACACACACACACACACACACACACACACACACACACACACACACACACACACACACACACACACACACACACACACACACACACACACACACAAGCGTGTAGAGGAGGAAGCCATCATATCACCCTCTTGTGGTTAGCATCAAAGACTAGCAAGCGTGAAGAAGGAGAGAGAAATTGACAGAAAGGAAGTGGAAGAGTGGCAAAAGAGACTTGACCTCTTTAATAAGAGTCCCTAACCTTGTTTTGATCCACTTCAATAACTTTGCACTTTTAATAACAACTTGGCCAAATTAGCATTGACGCAAAGTTGTGTCTTTCGTAAAGCCAGTGAAACAAAATCACCCTTAGCCCAGTGCGCCAAATCACTAACACTTATTATCGTGAGATTTTATGATGTGTCTTTTTGTAGAGAGGAAAACAACAAATAACCTTAGCAAATGACCTATGGCGACCAGCAGAGAGAAACAGCCTTAAGCTTCTCGGACATCATGCTATTTGCCTCCACGTTGAGGATACAATGCCATGATCAGTATGCGCCTTAACGGAATGGAAATGTTACATTGACTCAGAGCCTCACAATGCGTTCCCGTCTCCAAGCAAAATTGGAAGCGTTGATGGCAGAGTCTGCACACTTTACACGCACACGTGTGTGTGTGTGTGTGTGTGTGTGTGTGTGTGTGTGTGTGTGTGTGTGTGTGTGTGTGTGTGTGTGTGTGTGTGTGTGTGTGTGTGTGTGTGTGTGTGTGTGTGTGTGTGTTTGTTTGCATGTGAGTGAGTGAGTGAGTGAGGGAGAGAGGGAGTTTGCTTTCTAGTGCGTTGGCGTCTGAGTGTGACCTTATAATGTGTGGGCAGAAAAGGAAAGTGATTCACTGCATTTAGTTGTTATGCTCAATGCAATCACTACACAATTGCTCGCATAAAAATATATGTACATATGTGTGTATCTGTGAGTGAGTGTGTGCGTAGGCTTTGATTGGTCCTATTTTGGTCCTTCTTTCACCAACCGGACACAGCACTAATACAAATAATCACGATCTATTTTTCTCTATTTATATTCCGGTGAGGACTGATGTTGTGGTTCTCCAACCGCCAAACGCTCTTCTAAAAAGCGCTACGTCAAAAACGCAACGCGGTTTGACTCAAACCGACCAATTTAAAAACGGTGACCCTTTAAGTTATCGACAATCTGGTACTGCATTAGTGCATTACTCAGGCTAATATTGACATTAACCATATAGACTTGGGACAGAAATGTTCCAATAGCGTCATTAGTGCAGCTCCGTTCCAGCGCCATTTGTGCTCCATCCATAAAATGATTCATTGGAAGTCCTCTGCCGGGTGCATTAGGAGAAGATGGGGTCATTTCATGTTTATCATGTGCAACACGCTTCCACTGCCAGACAGAGTTACCTCTCTGAGCCTTTTTGTGACTAATGAATCATTTGAGGCAAACCAAAGGTCTCGGGAAAAGAGGAACTTAGGTGTCAAGGTGTCCCAGCTAACCCAATTAAGTGAAATGTGTATTATGGTCTCTGGAACCCTTTCAATAGATGCATACACATCGACATTAACGCCCGCCCCCTAACACACACACACACACACACACACACACACACACACACACACACACACACACACACACACACACACACACACACACACACACACACACACCTACATACAAACTCACGCACACACACACCCGACATGATGAAGCGTGTCACTTTGACATGGTACAATCTGGCTGCTAATGTTATTGATTTATTTGGCTTCTGAATATTAAGATAAACGCTGAAGCCGCTGATTCATTCTGTTTAAGATCCGGGCCAAAAGGATGAGGGAGAGCGAGGAAGATAGAGAGTGATAGAGGGAAAAGAGCGAGAGAAAGAGGGGAAGAGCAAGAGAGAGGATGAGAGAGCTCGGAATGTAGAGAAGCAAATACAAATTTGCATTCACCTTGTTTGATATTGCAGAAGTAATTTGAATTCTTCATAATCTGTGAATAATAATTGAAAGTTGAGAAACAAAACAAAACGAATTGAGTGTATTAAAACGGTAGCTCGCCATTCTTATGAAAGAGGCAGTCAGACAGTGTGTGTGTGTGTGTGTGTGTGTGTGTGTGTGTGTGTGTGTGTGTGTGTGTGTGTGTGTGTGTGTGTGTGTGTGTGTGTGACGTCAAATATAAATGTCATTTTTGGGAAAGGGGGGGGGGGGGTGGTTACAGGCTAGATACAGGCTTTCAGGATTCAGGCCAGTATCATGAAGCCTTTCCTTCTTCAGAGTTCATACGTATGTGTTCTCAGCGCCACGGAGCTGTCTACCCATGGGGTGCTGATTTCCATTCCATTCCAAACCTTGACTCCACTAAAGGCCCGGCAACTCTTCCACAATCTCTCTCCCTTCCTTCTATTTATCACTCCCCAGACTAATCCAACATTTAAACCATGTCCTCCGAAACGCACGATGTTCCAACCTTGTCCGATATCCCTTTTTTCTTTTAACATTTCTTTCATTGTTTGAATCATGGTTAAAAAATTAATATTATCCTTGCTGGAGGATATAGGCTTCTTTGGAACACAATGATGCAAGAAGCCTCCCAGCCCCACAAACCCCCTAAACCAGATCCGGCATGTCCTCTTCATCAGAAAGAGATCAGTGTAAATATAGCAGAGTTAGCTGGGCTAAAGAAAAGATAAGCTATTGCCACTACCCCTGTGTAGTTTGCCTTTTTCCTGGCAAACTGTCTTTAACAAAGGGATCAATAACAAATCAAGTTTTTTCTTCAAGCGAAAATAATCGATCACCTGTAAGTTTCAGTGATATGTCTCAATAGCCTCCTGCTCTCTCTTTCATTTTGATTCGCACCTCTATTGTTGTTGTAAAAAAAGGTATCGATAGACTACCGCCTGTGTAGCCGTCGTGCAGCCATGACAAAGCTGGGAATGTGTTTTACCGCAATTTACCATGATAAAAGAGAGCTGAAGTGCTTGAAATTTGTAAGGAAGGCATGATTCAAAAACAGAGCTAAAGAGGGATAGGTTGGTGGAGAGAGAGAGAGAGAGAGAGAGAGAGAGAGAGAGAGAGAGAGAGAGAGAGAGAGAGAGAGAGAGAGAGAGAGAGAGAGAGAGAGAGAGAGACATCTCTGCCTATTTTGTTAAGTGAAGAAAAAAGACTGCAAAATATGGAAAATCATAGGACGTTCTTTGCGATCTTCTTCCAAGCCCTGCACATAATAGGAAGATTGAACTTTTCCCACCTGAGCTAAGAGTCTTGTTTTCATGTAGGGAGTGCGTCCAGCTTACGTGAGGAGACTTTAAAGTGAGTGACGTCTAAAAATAGAATAGTCAGCATCACCTCGAGGTGGGATCTCGATGAGAGCATCTGAGGAACTGAACAAATGCGAGCCATAACCCGAAAATATCTGAAAGATTGTCGTTGCACTGATTTAGATGATAGGGGTGTGGGGGGGAGAGAGAGATCTCACAAGCTACGGTTGGTTCGCTACAAGGTGAAAAAAAAAACTGTTCAAAGGCGGGGTTTTAATTTTCATAAAACGAGAAATCAGCGGCTCAATAATGACTGAATGCGTGGTGGATCGATATTGATCAGTTGGTAGCAGATGTAACTCCTGCTCGGCGCAAAGACTGCGTTTCGTTGCCGAGCGAACCAAGAAGAATCGCGACGCGAAAGAAACGCGCAAGCAATATCGTATAAACTACAACAAAATACCGTCCAAAAGCATCCGTCTCGTTCCACCCACTTAGTCAGGCTGATGCGGGACATTGGTGGCAGAAATCTATCGATTTACAGTAGATCCTACTGCAAACTTAGGTGATCGCCTGGCCTACCTCGTGGCCAAAGCCTACTACACTCTCCTGTGACAACTTGTCCACATTTTGCCCTGGATCCTGAGCCTTGTAAGATATGAGTGTAACCAGTAGTTGGGATCCTGCCTGCCGGCTATATGAGGATGAGCAACACGCTGGCTCCAGCCCCTCGGAACTGGGCTGCTGCTGCTGCTGCTGCTGCTGCGCCACACTCTTCCGGGGGGGCAGTAGGCTTCCTGACTTGAATGCAAAGCAGCTGTTGCACAAGGCAGGCAGCTAAATGTCCGCATATTGCTGTCATCACACTTTTAACTGCGGCGGGATTAGAAAGCGTGATGTGTCTGAAAAAATGAGGGGCCCAGATCCGCTTCAATACGTTTTTTTTTCCCCATGATCAAACGGATCACTGACTTCTTCACCTTAACCCCCCCCCCTTACCCGTAGGCCTATACGCAGGTATGGTCATTGATTCAGTGTGTGCATTCACGGCACATTACAAACGCCGACTTTATGTTCTAATAATTCACATCGGCGGTCTGGAAAAGCCTCATGGTGGAAGGTTGCGCGCGTTTGCGAATTTTTCAAGTGAACAAGTGTGCGCGCCCCCGTGGATGCAGGCTACAGTACGTGGGCTACAATGCACCAACAGGTCTCCCATCCATCCACATAATAATCCCCTCTCGTATAAAGTCTCTGTGTGTGCGTGAGCGTGTGTGTGTGTGTGTGTGTGTGTGTGTGTGTGTGTGTGTGTGTGTGTGTGTGTGTGTGTGTGTGTGTGTGTGTGTGTGTGTGTGTGTGTGTGTGTGTGTGTAGGCCTACTCAGTAATGGGAGCATCTCAGTGGCTTCGTGATATCATAGAACGGTCGTTATAGCAATCCAATGACGTGAGCGAATGCGATGCTGTGATTTGTTCCACCGACAGAACATTATGCTTGAATTGTATTTGCCCTGAATGAATCTTCTGTGCCCTAAAGAAGTCGTCCAGAATGGGATGCAGGTTGAACCACATATAGCCTACAGCAAGCAGGCTAGTAGGCTATTAACAGTGATATTAGTAAATAAATATCCCCTCCTCATCCTGCTTTATAGGTCGAGACTTCCCAAACTCAGAAAAAGGGGTTTATGGAATGGCTGTTAAGGCGACTGTACGGTGATTTCCTGAGTGCTTCTCGGGCAACAACGCAATAGGAATTGTATATATAGGTGTGAGGATCGCTAACGTCTAAAGCCGTGAGCTCACCTAGGCGTGTGGCCTATACGTGCTGTGTAGGTCGGCCAGTGTGGAGCCCGTTGCGGACCATCGCTTCTCCCATCCATCCATCCCTTTCCACTTCCCTAAATGTTCAAATGACGCAGGGCGGCGTGTATGGAACATTTTGAAAAACACTGGTGCCTATCTTGTGTCGTGCGCCAGGTGCACACTCCTCACAGCCCGGGATAATTACATTTCGGAAAGTGTTTTTGCTCTTGATTCAAGACGCGTGACAACAGAGGTGGCATTGTGTCAATAATGCCTTTTTATAGGCGTCTTGTTCAGTTCCCCCCCCCCCAATACAAGTGTGTATAACCCCTTATTCCTTATGTTCTCCAAGGTAGAATCAACTCACGCCAAGCCTGAAGGACACGTTTGGAACTTTGTGAGGGGATGTATGTCGATATAGCATCTAATGCATTGGCACCGTGGCTAACGTTGATTAAGTTAGTGGGCTGGGTATAGGCGGACATGCTTAAGTAACGTGCAAAACTTGATAAAGGGTGTGCTTTTTTGTGTATATCAACATGGGGAAACAGGACGGCCTGAATTCAATACTTACATGGAGGAGATGTTTTGGCAAAGGTCATCATTGAGCCCCGTGTTATTCCCATTGGTTCCCGTGCTCGGAGAGGACAATAGTGGGAAAAATTTCTCCTCGTTGGATTTGTTACAGTATATCTCGCTGGACGAACAGGTGCACGTCGGTGGACAGTCGAGCATCGAGCTCAGATAGTTCTGAAAAACGCTGAGAAGAAAGAGCAGCCTCCAACAACAATAAATCCTCGGCGGAGACACACAGAAACACACACCAAACAAATCCATGGTTGGTCCGAGTAGGAGTCCCCAAGGTTTCGTCGAATGAAAGATTAGGTTTGCACGGTTGAAACTAATGACGTAGAAATCCTATTTTCTGAGGGTGAAAATGAAATACCCTTAACCAATTGGGTATAATGGGAGCGCGCCGCGCGCCCCAATCCGTCTATCTGTGCGGGAGCGTGTAGGTATGTCAAGATATGTCGATTGGAAAAACCACTGTTGGTCTGTCTCTCAAAATCAAAAAAAAGAGGATCGCGAAAGGCAAAAAAAATTACTCCGTTGAATCAGAAACGGCCGATCGGTACATGTAGTTCCGACTGATCATCCCTGCGTCGTTTAGTCATCCCTCCGTCGCCTTCTCTAGCGCGCACTGTTGCTGCTGCTGCTGCCTCGGAGAGGTGCAAGGCTGCCGGATAAGAGACTGGGAACGAGCGAGGGGGAGAGAGAGAGAGGGCGAGAGAGAGGGCGAGAGAGAGAGAGAGAGAGAGGGCGAGAGAGAGAGAGAGAGAGAGAGAGAGAGAGAGAGAGAGAGAGAGAGAGAGAGAGAGAGAGAGAGAGAGAGAGGGCGAGAGAGAGAGGGCGAGAGAGAGAGAGAGAGAGAGAGAGAGAGAGAGAGAGAGAGAGAGAGAGAGAGAGAGAGAGAGAGAGAGAGAGAGAGAGAGAGAGAGAGAGAGAGAGAGAGAGAGAGAGAGAGAGAGAAGACCGAGCTCCAAGTCCCACCTACTGGGCAAAGAGGAAATGACACAAGTGCGCGCACACACTGGTGCTCAGAATCCTCATCTTGCGGTGTTTCCGTGTTCTACATATACGCTTCATATAAAATAGGTGTATCGGTCTCAACCGTCCATTCAACGAACCTAAAATACAAGTCTTATGCACTCCCGATTATCAAACACGTCAACCCGGAAACGACCTCCTCTAGAGCAAATAACAGCCTTTGATGGACATACATTCCTACGTTACTTTACACCTCAAAACCACATTCGGAACCGGGAGGACAGCAGTGGGAGGTGGGAGGTGGGGGGTGGAGGTGATGCTGAGCAGCTGCGCCGTGTGTGTCACAGACAACACCTCCAGCAGATAGACAGGTGGCCACAGTCACAGCTGAAGCTTCAGCACCATGGACAGCAGTCACCTGCCACATCCACCGGCCCACACACACACTACACGCAGGCACACACACACACACACACACACACACACACACACACACACACACACACACACACACACACACACACACACACACACACACACACACACACACACACACACACACACACACACACACACACACACACACACAGGAGAATATCATGCGCAAATACAGACACCCATACACACAAAAAATCCTGGATGCTTATTTGGCCTCCATTTTTACACCTTTCCTGAGCCAACATGTGTCTCCGTCTCCCTCGCCATGTCCCTCCATGGGCTATGCATCATTTCCTCCCCAACCCCCCACCCCCCACCCTCTATCTCCCACATGGCACGGCGAAGGGGAACGTCCTCGTCCCACAACATCTGTAACAAGGTGCTTACGAACCAACGTTTAGTCGCAAGAGCGGGGCTTTCATTAAGGACAACTCATCGTGGTGCTTTTGTAGTGTAAAATGGGCTAGACAAATAGAATAAAGGGGTTTCCCAATGACATGCACTGGCGCACACACACACACACACACACACACACACACACACACACACACACACACACACACACACACACACACACACACACAAACACACACACACTAACATACTCAAATGCTCGAAAATAAAAAACCGTGTGAGATTACGATTACTGCGAAAAGAGAAACAACGGAGATGAGGAAATGAGTTTAAAGTGGTCTGGGATCTTTTTTCTATATGTAACAAAGCGAAGCAACAAAGCAAATTGTTTTAGATAAATCTATAAAGGGAGCATTCATCTGCCTCAGCTCATCGGCATGGGTATCCTTGTATCATCCGCATGTAGAATTATCTACCAAGTACGTTATAATTGTAATGAAGACTGGGGTGGAAGGGGAATGGGGGAGAACAGGGGAGGATTTCAATTTATCTCTATCGTCTCTTCATATTCATCTCTCAAGGCTTGAAATTGCTATTGGCAAAGTCTTGTCCAAGGACTTTTTTTTTTTTTTAATGAAATACCCTTTCTATTTCTATCTCTCTTGTTGCTACCAGTGTCTGTATATACTGCTAAGCAAGGTCTAGCTAATTGAATGTGTGTACACACACACACACACACACACACACACACACACACACACAAACAAACACACACATACACACTGACACCTACACACACACACAAACACATACACACTGACACACACACACACACACACACACACACACACACACACACACACACATACTGCAAAACATCTGCAGACGCACAATAGGTCCTTTGGCAGCCGGTGTTAAGGTTATTCGTATATTTCTAGCCAGTTCAACTTAAGCGCTGACACCACGGATCTGTGCCTGGCAACAGTGGCCCAAACACACATGCACACACACGCACACATGCACACACACACATTTTTCCAGAGCGACTTACAATAAGTACATTTGTCAGAAGAAAGAGAGACAACAATATATCGCTGTTGGTACAGCAAGTAGGTTCATTCTGCACTTACATTTGAACCCATTCCCTGTGTACAATACAACAATACAACAGTACTATATTTAACTGCCAGGGCGTACAACATACATTACTTTTGTACATCGAGTGTCAACACAAGTAGCTGGACTCAATCGTCACCAACACATTCTGAAACCATTCCTTATTGAATTGCTTGTAAGTCTAATCACACTCACACCTGGTGGTATAATATGTTCCCTCTAAGGAAACATTACCTTGATGCAAACTAAATTTAGCACTGCGAAACAATCAGAGCATGTGCACACGAAACACGCACAGCAACAACATGTTGAACAACACACAACATTAGAGTGGAGTGGTGTTTCTTTGCAACTACAATGGCAATTGAACAGTTTACATGTTCTTTGCTTAAAGCAAAAACAAACAAAAGGGCATACAGACAGGGAAGCTGGCTGCCAGTCACAGTGTGAAAAACAAACACTTAAACAGCGGGGAAAACACAGCTACAGTCAGCGGCATGTGTCTCAGCAAGTGAATTAGACGGGAGCGACTGCTGAATATGACAAATTGACTTTTAATTGAGTTTTAGCCACAGTAACTTTGTTATCATCTACAATATATTGTATGCACTTAATGGAGTACCAAGTTTTACTACGACATTTCAGCTTGTAAGATACTATTGTTTTTGCTTCATTACAACACTCACATTTTCCCTTGAAAACAGTTGGTGGTTGGTATAATACTCGCTATGCTATTGTTTTATCATGAAATACGCTTTCTTCATGTAATAAGCGTTCATATTTTTGGAAAATCGGTCAGCCATTCTGATTGTATTCCATACACGAATGCCATGTATTTGTTTTTTTTTGTTTTTTCTCCATAACCAAATGTGGAGTTCCTCCCCACGAGGCTTGTATTACGATACAGTTGCATCAACCCTGACATTACTTGTCAAGCTACTGCTCACCAGCAGCAATTGAAAACACCAGATAATATGTCAAGAAGAATATATCTCTGGGATTAAAAAGCATAGGGGTTGACTGAAAACCTTTTTATTTTACCATACACAATTATCTCTTTCCCCTGCCTTGTAAACTTACAGGCAAAAATAAGGATTTCGGTTTAGTTCGTCAATTTTGCTATTTTTTGCTATTTTACTTCTGTAACTTCATGACATGCACACAATTATACACCCTTAGAGCTGTCACACACATTAAAACCTATAAGAAATATAGTTGGCTTGTATGATTTGATACAACCTTCGCCAAAACATGTTCAAACCCTTGTTTGAACATCTGGGGAGGGAGAGCAAACCCACAAGCATTTAAATAACAGGCAACTTGTAAAATAATATCTTTACAAACATAAATACAAAATATCTAACTGCGATAATGATGTTGGCAATGGCGTTGGAAATGGTTTGGGGGGGGGGGGGGGGGGTGGTTGTGGCAGAAGCGGGGTTGTACCGCCTGCAGCAGACTGGCCCAGGGCTCAGCTGTGCCCTGTGGACTGGGTTGGAGCCACCCTGCATGGCACTTCTTTCACCACAGGCAGAATGCCGAGCAACAACATAACAAGTCAAGAGAATTGTGCCTCTCTCTCTCTCTCTCTCTCTCTCTCTCTCTCTCTCTCTCTCTCTCTCTCTCTCTCTCTCTCTCTCTCTCTCTCTCTCTCCTCTCTCTCTCTCTCTCTCTCTCTCTCTCTCTCTCTCTCTCTCTCTCTCTCTCTCTCTCTCTCTCTCTCTCTCTCTCTCTCTCCCCCACACTTTGTTCGGTTTTCCCTTATTCATCACTCTCACTGCGTGTTCACTCTCTTGCTCTCTCTTTCACTCACTCGCTCTTCTTTTTGTTTCTTATTCATTCTCACTCCCTGCTTCTACTCCCTTCTGTCGCCCTCTCCCTCTTCTAAACACCCAAACCCTTATCTCCTCATCCTTCCTCCGTCATTCTATCCTTTATTTCCTCCTCTCTAACTTGTCGTAGCTTTTTGGAAAAGCCAAAAAAATTCTCTCTCACGCACATGTGGCCTGCCATTCTTTCTTTATCCTTTCCTTTCCATCTTTCCCTCTCTCTCTCACACCCTGTCCGATGGCTCGTCATCTTTGTAAGCACAAAGGGCATATCAAAGGAATGTCTGTTTTTTTTACAGCTTGGTTGAATGTTTTTAGTTAATCAAGAAGCCTTTGGGTTTGGGAGTTGTTCTTTATTTGAAGACGGGTTATTTCCTTTTGATTTGACCGGAACTTGTCTTTATATGGTGTGTGATTCACTGGAAATGGTTGTGGATTGAGGTATAGTGAAGTGGGAAACACTTCAGGCCAACAATTGAACTAGCTGCGTGAAAGGTGTGGTTATAAGTGCACTTTGATTACATTATATTTACCTAAATTTAAACAATTAAATATATTGCATGCATTTACATTTAATGTTTATTTTTTCATCACTTTCACGCAGTCCACCTGTATTCATATTAAAATATTAAATAAATGTAATGTTTATTTGAATCGGTATACAAATATACTTTAAGTACGGTAAAAGTCCTTCGATATTGTAAGAAACATGAACTTGAAATAGATGCAGACATTAATTGTATTTAAATTAGTACTAAAGCATTCATTTGCAAGTGCATAATCGCATTTTTAATTTTGAGTACAGCGAAAGTTCATTCAATGTTCATTTTATTCAGTGTGAATGTACTTTGTACTTTAAAGTCCTTGAAGTGCAACTGCCTTTGAAATAATATGGTACATGCTAATACACAGTGAGCGTACATATTAATAGTATGGAATTGTGCTTTGTGCATGTCAAAAGCACATTACATTCCCGCTAAACCAACGTACCATTGCATTAATAACCAGTAATTCCTGAAAACTAAATATATACACTACATATTAAATGTACGGTCACATGCAAGTGGGTCTACCACAAGAACATGCGTCACAAGATGACGCAAGTTGTCACCAGCTCTTCTGTGGCCAGCGATGTTCGAGTCTCCCTCAGCCAATCAAATGGTCTCTTTAGAAGTGGGACTGTAGAGTTGGGGTGGGTCACCACAAGGATATCATGGATTTATGACACATATCTAAAACACAAAACAGGAGCAGATCAAAAGGGTTTGTAGAGGTCACGTTAACAAAAACAACTCATTGTGTAAAGTGGTAGAAAATATAAATTCAGAAAGCAGGGTTTTTCTGGAAAGGTGCAAACGTGATTTTCCACGGCCATAAATTGATAACCATATGTAACATCCAAACCAAGTTATATTTATATCTATGAAAGAGAGGTGGTATGATAGTTTAACCGTGGTCAAAATAATGCATTAAGATTAAGAGGTCCCAGACTAGTATCAAAATCGGCCTATAGGTACTCAAAGCATTTGGCCCATTTGTTGAGACTATGGAAGAAATTAACCCGACATTTTATGGCTAGCTATGATTATTATTAGGCCTATATATCATATAGATACATTAATGGTGGAAAGTAGCTGATCACTTCTCCCCTATAAGTTAGGTTTAACACGGCGCCAGGGAGTAGGTTCACTCTGTTCCCCTCTTGTGTGCTGCCACATGCAGGGTTCAAGGGTCAGGATGCACAGACGTCAAACCTAGGCTGTTTTTTAAAAAATATGCTGACATGCACACACGTACACCATCACTCTGTATGCATAGGGATCAATGTATGTTCAAGGTAAAGCTGTGACCTGGAAAAACATGTTATGTAAATCAACATTTTATGTAAGTCTGACTTTATCTTATGTAAGGATTGGGTATATAAGGAGGAGGAAAATAATCATTCAGCAGTGTCTTTGCAAACCTCACTCGGCTTCGTTGTTGCTTGTTCGCGGGTGACAATAAAGTCTTCTGTCATACTTGATCCGGACTCCTTGATTCCTCAAGCTCGTAGTTTAGTTGAAGTGATAGAATTCGGTTATTTTCTACCACAAGACCCCAAGTTAATTGTTGACTATGTCTGTGTCTAGTGTTGATGTAATTCAACCTTTATTTTGGTTCAACTCAACCCCTCTCATGGTGTAGGTGTATTTAAAAATTGTCGCACTCAATAATTGACAGTTATTATATTACAAATAAGTGTTTAGAGGCTCCCATAGCTGTATCTTTGTATCTTTGTTTTGTCCGACACAAGAAAGTGCTTAAAACAGATCCTGGCTAGTAAGCCATCGGCAATAGCGCCCACAATCTTTTTATTTTTTTATTCTGCGTTTACATGCCACTGTGCATGCTCACAGTCTTAGAGACTGAGGCACAGATGTTGGCTGCGCTTTGGTAGTGGCATAATTCTGAATTCTGAGTGCGGCGCAACATTTCAATAACTCAGGGGGGTCAGTTTAGGAGAGGGAAGGGGGGGGGGGTGTAAATGATTGGAACTTAGCCTTTAGGCACACTTCTGCCCTTCATTCCTTGAAAGATATATTAATTCAATTTAGTTTTTTAGTCTGTAAAACTATATATACGATATTAAGGGCTCTTTCTATTTTTCTTCTTCTTATTTTCATGGCAATTATACACTAATTAGAACATAATTTACAGGCAGCCAATGTAGTGATGCCTAAATAGGAGTTATGTGAGATCTACGGACAGTTCAAATTGCGTGGCTTCAACAGTAAGTGAAGTGGACATTGCAGTAATGGTGATGGAAGAAAAGGATGGCATTGATATTACGTTCTAAGTCAGATACTAAGTCAATAGTACTGGTCCAATTTTACTTGAGGGTCAAATATAAACCCAAGATTCATAGAGTTTGGTTTGACCTTGGGGCAAAAGGGCCCCAATACACTGAAGAAGGGTAGAAGTAGTATTTTCAGAGCTTTGTCAGAATTCAGTTGGAGAACTTTGTTAAATCCAGTCATTCACAAGGCTCAACAGTTGTGTAGAGTGGCGATGAAGGAATAGTTAAATCCTTCATAGAGGCTGAAATGTTGTGTATATTGGCTAGGTTACTGAAATTTGTACTGTACTGATAATAATAGCCAAATGTCATCCGCGTAACATAGGACATGCAACCAAAACGACTGATTAACTGGCCCAAGGGACGCAGGTTCATAAACCTGTTCATCAATCCTCCGTCCAAAGAGGACAGAGGATTGACCCCATACAACAGCAGAGCAGTTTAGGACAAATAGTTACTCATAGAGACCGACAAAAAAAAAAAAAAAAATTATTTGACAAATATGACACAAACCACTATGTATTTAGTCTGTTGATGGTATGATCAGTGGTATCAAAGGCAGCACCCGAGTCAAGCAAAACCAAGATGGAGTTGTCTCCCCTTATCAGTGTGCACTCTGGACTCTTTGCAGAGCAGATTCAGTTCAGTGCTGTCTTTAAGACAAAAGCCTGAAATAATATTTCCTTCCACACCTTGAAGGAGCTGCAGAGCTAAGATTTTTTCTAGTACATTGAAAATGAGGTTTCTTTTGCAATCAGTCCAAAATATGTTCCGAACGTCTTCGATCAGGGCCCAAAAGAAAAAAGGGCTGGAAATTTGCGGTCCGATATTGATTGATTTATAATAGTGAGTCCACAGGTCCCATGACAGGTAAAACCTCTTTAATACATTTGGAGGGCAAAATATCAAGTTTGCAGGAGTGTAGGTGCATATGTGGTGCACACCCACCCAACAACATACAAACACACTTAGGTGGCTACAACACTCCAACTAGGTGACTTTTAATGGGCTCCTCCAGACAAGGTCACAGGGTGGTGGTGTTGGAGGCCAGTTTATTGTAGAAGTTTGTAAACAATGTGTGTGTGGGAATGGCTGGTTTAACCTAGCCACACTGAATGCTCAGCCTCACCCAGCTCAAGAGTCCAATCACTCTGGCTAGGGCCAGGTCATCATCCACACACACTCCCATGTATATGTATACATTTGTATATATATATATAAATACATACATACACGCATACATAGGCACATGTATACACAATTGGAGGCCATGTTTACTTGTATTTGCAGTACTATTTGCAAAAATATACATGCCTTGAACAAAAAAACGGCATGTACCGTCGAGTCTTGGTGTTTCGGTTTCAGTGTTTAACTTTTGTTATATTGTATTTATTTTTTACCTTTGAATTAAGGTTTACAACTGGAACTAATTTTAGTTTAGGGTATAGTGTGGCATGTGGAATGTGATATGCTCCCACCACTGTCCAGTGGGAATTTGTTTTGTCTGAATATGAACAACCATTTAGAGAGAGATAATTGTATTCATATAGGAAAAGCATTTGAAACTCCCAAATAATGTCTCCCACCCATCCATCCACATAAACAAGTCTTCAAAACAGCCTTATTTGTGGATTGCAGGTTGCCGAGAGAGAAGCAACACACACACACACACACACACACACACACACACGCACGCACGCACGCACACACACACACACAGCTGTGGTGGAAACAGAGGCAATGACCTTTGAATCAGAGGAGTCACATGACTTTTTGCACCAACATTATTTATATATCAGATGTGGTGTAATTGTACACGTTTCTTTTTCACTGTTTCGTAACAAACAAGCTAATACTCCATGTTGGCAGCGCAAATAACGAGCACAAGTAGCCATAATAACCATTGACTTTACAGATTTTTTTAAAAACATCTTTAAATGTGTTTTCAAATGGATAAATGATTGCCTAAAATGAACCAATGGTTGTCAAAGAAACAACCTCTCAAAGACGAAGCAAATATTAAGTTGAGTTAATAAAGATTTCAGATAGGAGTTATTTCCATATTTCCAAATATTCCATATGAAAATGCACTGAAAAGAGGACATATAACATCTACCTGTTCACACATATTTCAGACTATAAGACACACTTACAAACACACACACGCACACACAAACACACTCAAAGGAGAAAAGGCGGGGGGGGGGGGGGGGGGGGGGGCGAGAGAGTGCAATGATGGTTATTAGGATACTTTGACCACACCACATCTTTGCTTGGTTGCATTAGTAAACTCATTATATTGTATTATGAACTCATGACCTGATCCATAGGGATTCACACCAGCTGCTCATCAATAAAATATGCTTCCCCTTCTAATGTTAACCACAAACCCTCCTGTCGCAGGACGAGAAGAAATCTCCTCAGTGCAGGGCTGCGTTCAACAGCCCATGGGTTTATTCGAGGAATCTGAATAAACCGCAACTGCAGTTCAATGCAAACCCAGAGATAATAATCCATTTCGTTTTTCTGTTCCCTTACAAGAGGTTAATGACGTCGGTTTATATAGTTGTTGTTGTTTTTTACCTTTGTACGAACACTGGCTTCACCAATAGTGACCTCTATCCACTAAAATAAACCTGGCCACGGCACAGGAAATGAAGGGGGGGATTTGATTACATGCTCGTGCCTTCAGGAGTATGTGGTAGGGTTGAGTGTGTTTGCCTGTCCAATCAAAGGCTCCTAGGGTGTCCCCAATTTGAACTCTAACCATTTAGCCTATTTCCTCTGCAGGGCCGCTTTTCATTTGAAAGGTGGTGGTCGAGTAGCTTCACTCTGATATTTCAGCTTATATTATGATTGGTAGTGTAAAAGAAAAAGCTTTCTCAGTGGCTCCCTCCTTCTCCTCTTCTAGTTCAGTTTGGTACAAATAAAACTGACTTGACTCCAGACCTGCAATCCAAACACTTTTCCATATATTGCATGTTTCTTCGTGTTTTATACACTCTACATACTGAACAAAGGTTCCGATCAGGAGCAAACACTTTTGATCATTTGATTGGAGATGACGTCAGCAATACCAAGGACATTGATTTTTGCCGGTCTCGAAAAATGCTTTTGCTCATTTTAAAATGGAACAAGCGGGCAGTTGTGCCACGTCATACAAAATCCAAGTAGATTATAGCCCACACACATGCAATTGATTGGATCAATATTTCAGGGTTTTGATGCAAGCACCGCAAAATCAGATCAATGAAGAAACAGTTGAACAGATGACTAGATGTATATATGATCATGAGTACCAAGGGACGACAGATCCCACTAGACTAGGCATGTTTGCTTTTCAATTAATCCAGCACTCAATTGCAGTCCAGGTGCAATTCATCTACTATCAATCTATTTACTAGTCACAATATTAATTCACTGGATCGGCTGAATAAAACTGATAAGGGACAGAAGACAGAAAGGCAGCAACAGGGCAGCGGATTTGATAGTATGGGACGTGAGTACTAATGCACGACAAGGCAACACCACACTAATAATGCGTACAAGCATGATCATAGATGGACCAACCAGCTGCTGTGAGCAGAGGTCAGGGTTCAGTATTGGAGCACAGTGCATTAGCAAGGTAGAATGGTCGTACAATATAAACATAGATACTGATGTTCCCCTAAAAGCCTTTCAAATACAGCAACTGGTCTTCAGTGGCTGGGTTATGCCTCATTACATAACACTATGAAAAAAGAGAATCAATTATATCAACAAAAGGACCACAATACTGAAATTTTAGACAGCGATAACAGCAAAGATAAACGCAACACTTATTTTAGTTAGAGATATTTCCTTGATTATAAAATATCTGGACATGGACATTCAAAATGGCCTCCTCAGTTAGCCCTGCCCCAGCACGACAACAACGTTTCCCAGGAAGATTTTTCTATTTGCCTATGGACACTGAAATAGCCATTTGGATTTTCTGCGTACTTTGATATATTATTCAACTTTCCGCATTGCCCATTAATGCAAATATTTATTTAACAGTGTGAATGCTCCTCTTCAGTGGTGCCTGGTAGCCATTCGATTTCGGAGTTGTCCCCCCTTTACTCAGACTTAGCTTTTCATCACACATCTGTTAGTCTCGTCTGTGTGTGTGTGTGTGTGTGTGTGTGTGTGTGTGTGTGTGTGTGTGTGTGTGTGTGTGTGTGTGTGTGTGTGTGTGTGTGTGTGTGTGTGTGTGTGTGTGTGTGTGTGTTGTGTGTGAGGATGTGTGGGTGAGCTGGTGTGTGGGTGTGTAGTTGTATGGAAAAATATCATGGCAACGCAGTGTCTTTTGTTGGTCCTATTCTTCATGTAATTGCTCTTTTTCCCTCCATTTTCTCTGCCAATTCCTTCCTCTATATCATTTCGGTCTCTCAATCAATCAATGCCATTCATCTCACTTTTTCCTCTATCCTTTGGGCCTTGATCATATTTTGGTTCGTCCCTCTACATAAGGCCATTTGTGTATGTCACTCTATTATTGTTGTTCTTCCCTCTATTTTATCCATCTGTTTGTTGTTACAGTTAAGACGACTGTAAGGGCCAAACATTATTTCAGTTTGGCCCTGTGATTGCTGTTCATCCCTCTATTTAATGTGTGGGTTATTTTATGTGTAGCACCCGGTCTCTCTCCTGGGCCATGTACCCACGGCTCGATCCAGCTCAATTATTCTCTAAATCATAATTGCCAAATGTAGAACTCCTTGTCTGGTTCTCCCTCCAGCGCTGTTTATCACCCACCGCTGCATGCACAGGCATGGTTCTCTCTCTCAAAACACTCCTCTCCCTGTATATGCCTTCTCTCTCTCTCTCTTTGTTGTCATGGTAATCTGGCACATAATAAAGCTCTACTGCTGAGATCAAATTTTTGAGTCTCTCTCCTAACCTGTCTTTGAGCAAGGATTGCGTCAACGTCAATGATCATTTCAATGGTGCAAGCTCTCTCTCTCTCCCCCTCTCTCTCTCTATCTCTCTCTCTCTCTCTCTCTCTCACTGTCTCGCTCTCTCCCTCCCCCCCTCTCTCTCTGTCTCGCTCTCTCCCTCCCCCCCTCTCTCTCTCTCTCTCTTTCTCCCTCTTTCTCTCTCTCTCTCTCTGATATTTTCAACTCCACACACTTCACAGACAAACACACAGATACACAAACAATGTATTTAATGATGTAAGAGGCATTGGCCTCTTACACGGAGAGGCTTAAAAAAAATGCTAATAGAACATAACAGCATATCTGTATATTTCAAAAAGACAGTTGAAATCTTGTTAGGAAGCAGATATGATGGGTGATCCTGAGTCTAAAAGCTGCTACCCTTTGTGAACCTGTATAACAACATTTTCTCCCAAAGGGTGTTTCAAAACTCATGAGGGATGTGTATCACTGACAGAATGATAGTTACACATGTGCACGTCTATGTGTGTGTGTGTGTGTGTGTGTGTGTGTGTGTGTGTGTGTGTGTGTGTGTGTGTGTGTGTGTGTGTGTGTGTGTGTGTGTGTATTCATGTGTGCATGCATGTCTGTGTGTATTTGTGTGTGTGTGTGCGTGTGCATGCATGTCTGTGTGTATTTGTGCGTGTGCGTGTGCGTGTGTGTGCGTGTGCGTGTGTGTGCGTGTGTGTGTTTGTGCTCATGTGTGCTTGCATGTCTTTGTGTGTGTGTTTGTGTGTTGTTTGGGGGGTCTTTGTATCCATCTACCCTTCAACCACAGTCGGGTCAGGGCCACTACATTAACCAGCCATTAGGAATCAATGGTTCATGCATAATGCATTGTGGTCACAGGTACATTAAGATGTCTCGTCATTAACATCATATTGATATGACCTAGATGGGGGAAACCCGAGCATTCGAGCTAATGGGAGAAAAAAATGAAATCCTGTTAAATGCTTTAGAATTTAGTCTTTTTCTATACACAGCTACTGATCTTCTGGTGTTGGCCCTCTTTATTTCAGACATGCAAGTAAAAATGTAAATTCTAAACAAAGCTCGTTTTGTGGACAATGACATACCTTATTCAGATGTGAGACATCAGGAAATTAAGATACTTGAACACTATTATTATTATCATTATAAGTATTTTTATAAATACAGTGAATTGAAAAAATAATGATTGTGTGTTTTTATTATATAAAAAATTATACTTTGAAAGTATGAATTATATTAACATTCAACATGCAGTATCCGTTGAACAATTATTAGTATTGCGTCTTGTTGGAAATTATTGGTTCCAGTTCCACTATTCTGTAGATAATGTATTTAAACAATTAATTGGATTTTCAAATGAAACATACAAACAAATATGCCAGTGTTTCCTTCCACATCGACTAAAGCTTTCAACCAACACTCCTATTATTGAACGCTGCCTCAGACATCAAATAGATGAACGCATCACAAATGAATAATTCACAGGGCAACATATGTATATAAATGGGATATATATATGTATCTATATATTTGTATTTAATCTGATACATCATAATATTTTAGATCAATATATATCTACATACATCTATCTACATGTATATACATATATCATCTATATATATGTGTGTGTGTGCATGTGTGCCTGTGTGCGGGGGGAATGCGCATGCTCTTGTGTGTACTCCAACAATGTGTGTGCCATATCTCGGTTGTCTTGGCAACGTTCCAAATATTCTGAATACTTTGGTAATTAATGTTTGCAGCAGCGCTACATTTGTTCTTCATGTTCAAATCTGCCCAATCTAGTTTGTTAGTTGCAACAGAATACGTATTCCGTGTGAACCGTCTGTCACTCACTGTGGTCGATTCCACCACCGTTAGCTGACTGATTTTGCCAACTGACCTTACCAACAGCGCTTATTCCCCCCCCCCCCCCACACACACACACACACACATACACACACACACAAACACAGCAATTGGTGACCATGACCTCTCACCCAGTCGCCATCGATCAGAATCGATAATCTGTTCGACCAGCAATTAGTCAATCAGTTCCTATATTGGAAACAGGAGGAGAGGCTGAGTGCACGCAAGAGAGAGAGAGCATGAGAGAAAGAGAGAGAGAGAGCATGAGAGTGAGCATCAGTGAGAGAGAGAGAGAGAGCAGGAGTAAGATCAACAGCCATTTTGAGGCAAAGGGTCACGCAGAACCAAATATCACAAACAGATGCAGTTCATTCAAACGGAAGGCCGCTTCTTCCTTCTTCCATTTGTTTGTTGATTACTCGGACCAATCAAAACATGATCACACATGAATACACTTTCACACTCGTGAATTCCAAAGAAGAATAGCATTTGAATTAGACGTTGTTTACACATGGCTTTTCCATTACCCTTGCTCACTGTTGCTGGTGAGAACTCCATAAACTCATTCTTCCAGGAGCTCTTCTGCAATCCTCCTATCACTAACCCTGCCTTCAGCCACTGGCACTAGCACCACAACAGTAGGAATCCAATGCAATGTGAAACGGCTATAATTGTTCTTTGACAAAGTACACAGTTGTGTAGTTATTTCATCTCTCTTTGTTAAAAATATATCAACATCGATTTTTATTTTCTGCGTCAAGGGTTTTGTGCGGTGGCCAGCAAGGGTTGAAAGAACTGCATATTCAAAACGCTTTGCAAATTTGACTAACACAAACGCATTAATGCTTAAAATAACAGCGGTTCCCTTGACCCTCACTTCCGTTGTGGTGTGGCTTTTACGTGTGCGTTGTGGCTTTTGCGTTTGAAAATTCCAAATTGCAGAGCGTTTTGGGTACGCAGTTCACAACAACGTCTCAGCCACCGTTCTTTTTTTTCGTGGGGTATTAAAAAAATCCTAATCATGCTCCTACTGTGAACCGTTCTCCAAAGACACAACAGAAGGCTGCACAGCTTCCCTCTGCAGCCCGGCTCCAGCAAAGCCATGCAACTCTCTCTCTTCACTTCAAAAGTAAATACGAGAAAATTGACCATGGTTATCATTTCTCGGAGAGAAAGAGTCAACTATTTTTTTTTCCCCCTCTCTGATGTGGTTTTAAAGTCAGCCCTGGAGAGGCTTGTGGAGAGGAAAGTACAGAAGTGTTTTTGAATGTGTGTATAATTTATCTGGCCGGATGGCCCAGCTGACGGCACAACAGTGGAAGGCGGAGCGTGGAGCCAAGCATGGCCTTGAGGGAGGATTTCACACTGAACTGTCTAACCGTACCAAAACCTGGATGGCAAACCTATGCACGTGCACGGAGAGGCATGCGAGAACACACACACACACACACACACACACACACACACACACACACACACACACACACACACACACACACACACACACACACACACACACACACACACACACACACACACAAACCCAGAGTTTGCTTGTGTGCTGCGTGTCATTGCATTAGATTCAGACTTGTTGTCGTGAGAGGTGTAACAAAGGAAACTCGAGTGCGTTTTTGCACGGTGTGTGTATGTGTGTGTTTTGTGTGGCTGTTTGTTTGAATTTGTGCATGTGCATGCGAGTGTGCTATTCATGCGTGCGCGTGTGGGTGTTTGCGTGTGGGTTGGTGTGTCTGTGACTGTGTGTGTGTGTGTGTGGGCGCATGCGTGTGTGTGTGTGTGTGGGTGCGTGAGTGTGTGTTTGTGTGTGAGTGCATGTGTGTGCGTGTTCATGTGTATGCATGCGTTTCTCAATATGGCTAGGTAAGACTGACAGGGACACTGACTGTCTTAATAGGCGGTACAGAGGAGAGAAAAGGTGTCAGGTAGGGGAGAAACCATGACAGAGAGCGAGGGGGGAGGACTGTGTCGGTGTGTGCATGCATGTGTCCATGTGTGCTGTGGCGGGAGCATAGAGAAACACTTTATCCTGCCCTATTATGGCACAAAGAGAGGGTGGAGATGAAGGCATAACAGTGAGTGTGAATGAAAGAGAGCAAACAAGAGAGAGAGGAGACTTGGAGATGGAGAGAGAGAGAGGAGGGTAGAGAGACAGAGGAAGATGGAGAGAGCGGGGGGAGTGAGAGATGGAGAAATCAGAGGCAGATGGAGGAACATGACAAATACATTCTCTACAGCCAAGGCGGAAATGAAAGAGACATAGAGCGAGAGACATGTTTGTGTCTGTCAGAGAGCGAGAGAGCGAGAGAGAGAGAGAGAGAGAGAGAGAGAGAGAGAGAGAGAGAGAGAGAGAGAGAGAGAGAGAGAGAGAGAGAGAGAGAGAGAGAGAGAGACACACAAACACACCTAAAAATAAACACGGACATATTATTGGGAAGCATGTATTTTACGTTAGTGATTCAGAGCGGGGAAAAACTACGGGTGGTGGACTTGCATAGTGGGTGGGGAGTGTCCTAATATGTGTCATTAAGGGACAGAGACGAGCATATTAAAGAGTGCTAGACAGCATACCAACAAACCATCAAAGCACAGAAGGAAAGTTTGCTAAGGAAACGGAATATAGAAGAAAAATAATAGAGTAGAATCAATTGAGTGACACGGGGTAGAATAGAAAGGCATTGATACTTTGCACAGTGGGAACCGTAGCCAGGATGTCATGCACTCACCAGACACAACAATTTGCAGGAACAAATTACTCAGAGGGAACACCAGACGACTCAGGCGTGAAAAGCCGTCCTTAAGGATATTGATTTGACCTATCGAGGAAATTGCAATTTTTGCCAACACAAGGCGGCCATATTGTAGGATATTTTCTCCTTTCCTCTTTTTCCTTCCGTTTTCAACTCTCTCTCTCTCTCACCCTCTCTCCAACTGTTCTACCTCCTGCAATCCTCCTCTCACTTCATGTGTGTGTGCGCGTGTGCATGCTACCTCGCCCACGTGTGTCTGCATGTATGTGTTTGTGTGAACCCAGTGGAGACCTCTAACACTGCCACTCTTACCAGGGGGTGAGAGAGAGAGAGAGAGAGAGAGAGAGAGAGAGAGAGAGAGAGAGAGAGAGAGAGAGAGAGAGAGAGAGAGAGAGAGAGAGAGCTCAATGGAAGGAATGGTTTGGACACTTGGGTGGGGAGAAGATCTTTGCATGATATTGGGGGGGTTAATATTATCAACATAATTACAAAGCCTTTTTTTGCCTACAAAAGTTCTTGAAAGTCACCACAAACAAAAGTAGCAGATCCATTGAAAAATGTATCCATAACAAATATGCCAGCTGGAACAAAATACTTTTTTTTAAAAACAACTTTTGAAATCCACTTTTTAATTAAAGGCTTTTGCTCATACAAATGGAATCCTATCAAATCAAATGTGCCTCACTCCTTAAACATTGACTCAGAGTTTGGGTAAGGGCTGTTGTTTGTGGACATCTCACCAGGGCATTGCGTGGTCTGCTTGTATTTGATGTATTTATTATTGTCGCATTGTTTTTGACACGCCACTGCGAGGAAAACCTTGGAAAGGTGACCCTACCCGCCCAACGCGTCACCGACGCTCCCGCACGCTCCAGCAGCTGCGACGATTACCGGCTCCTTGGGTCAAGACGCATCCTCTGAGAAAACAAGTTGAGACTGTGAGTGAGGAAGCGAGCTCTGAGTGACAGTGGATGACTCACTGACTGGAAGTGATGCATAAGTCTGCCTGTGTGTGTGTGTGTGTGTGTGTGTGTGTGTGTGTGTGTGTGTGTGTGTGTGTGTGTGTGTGTGTGTGTGTGTGTGTGTGTGTGTGTGTGTGTGTGTGTGTGTGTGTGTGTGTGTGTGTGTGTGTGTGCGCGCGCGTGTCAGTGTGCAAGTGATTGTGCGCGACACCGGCGTTCGTGTGCATGTTGTCCGCATTCGTGTGTGTGTTGCGTGCGTTCCTGTGCGTGTGTTCATGCACTCATACACTTCATCATTTCACATGGAAAAAAACCCAGCCCCTCCAATCGAGGTCAGCCCGTGCGTTCACAACACCGCCGACAATTGATGGAGATCAGGGAACGAAGCTGGGTGAGATGGGGTTGGGGGGGGGGGGGGGGGGGGGGCAGACTGTTGCTGGAATGGCGCTATCCGGTTAAACGTCTCGCTGGACGTGCAAGACTCTCTGGTTCCCTATGGCCATGCTTCTTACTACCACAGCCCACACACCCCGGCGCTGATGCTTTTACGCCCCGGCCACAAAACACATTATTCATGTCCTGCAAATGTTTCGGGAGAGAGGTCGATTATGTTTGAAAATAGATACCTAGCTAGTGAAGGGCGTGTTCTTGTACTGGGAGGAAAGAGAAATACGTGTTGCTCGACTTTAACTTTCGATTTTTTGGAAAGAAGGTTGTCTCGGGACAAAAGTACTTTTTTGTAGCATTGTGCATCAATGCAATTTTGCCATTGAATAAATGAAGGTACACGTTAAGCCTTACTTAGGATCCAAAAGCAATAGTATTGTGATGCGTTTCAACCAACCTGTATTTATTGTGATTTACTGTGATATGTTATAAATAACCTGTGCAGCCCAAGGCAATTTCGCACATTTGTGGAAACTAAACAAGATTATTATTATTATTATTATTATTATTATTAACAATAATAATTGGCAATTCATCATGAAAGTAGTATTGTGGATAACAGAGTCGATGATCAAGAGCTTTCGATGGGGGATTGAGTCCAACGTTATACAGGCTATGAGGCCCAGAGATCCACACCACACACCTTCTGCTCTTCAATGGGGTCTTGGGCTTGGATCATTTTATTCAATAGCACTGCTTCGCTCTATTCCGTCTATCCTAGGAAGGGCTTGTTGGTTGTTTCAGTAACGGCGGAGATGGAAATGCCTAAATAATAGTGTAAACACACTCATCCTGCTCACTAAATAGCCAGTATTCTTTGGCTCGTCTAGGCAATCGCAGACTAGAGAATTTACGGGCCGAATTCTACCCAAATGACTGCTCCTTGTTATTAAAAGATATATTCAAATACACAGCATCTTTGGACAATTCCCCTTTTAAATTAAAAAACAATTTGTATCGTCTCATGTGGGTTGACGTGTTTGTTTGGCATTGACCGAAAAAAATTGCCTATGAAGAGTCATTTTTACATAAAGAGCTTTGTGCTGAACAAACACACACACACACACACACACACACACACACACACACACACACACACACACACACACACACACACACACACACACACACACGCGCATGTCCTCATGCACTCATTCCCCTCGCATACATAGACCACAAATTGGTTAGTTGGTTTCTAATAGAGGGCCGCATCCTCTGAAAGAGACCGTTTATGTTTGTTTTACGGTCCCCGGGGCCTTCTGCGGCCGTGTATGATGCGCTGCTTGGAACCCTAACACAGCGTCTGTCGTTGGCCTTGTTAAGGAACCTAATGCACGCTGAGAAACAACCCGGTGCCTGGCTGGGGAAAACTGGCTTTACCCATCAGTATATAGCAGCATGGACTCCATTTGGTCTAACTATAGTTACATTAATGAAGGCTGTCGCAAGCCTACATGCAAATGAGTCAATAAGAAAACTCAGAAATAGAAAAACACTTTTGAGGCAGTCCTTAATACAGTCCTTACATAATGCATTATAATATATAATAGCATATAATAGGTTACAATATAAGGCCCGTAGCAGTGAGATGTTATCAGCCATTAATGGTATGGAGTGTTCCACAGAAATAGCCCTGAGACCAACAATAAGCTTAGAGAAAAACTATTGCAAAGAAAACCACGCATTAGGCCGTTTACCAAGCAGGCAGTATTTCCCTCGGCCACCAACCAAGCAAGCTGAGCCAAACTGGAGCCTATTCTATACGATCTGGCCTGCAACATCCATCCTCATTGTAAGGTGCCTACATTTAGTCATATTTAAACCTAATCACAGTATTGCCATCGATAATAAAATGTGTACATCATCATCACATTTTTATTTGCATTTTTCCATTCACTAATTTACAAAACAAATATTCAGGACAAAAATGCAAAATTTGTATGCATGCTGTATTCCCCCTCTTCATTCAGCTCCACTTGGAATAAAGAATGATTGGGAACATAATAAACATAATAAACAAGCATGAAAAAGCATAAAAAGAAAGCACCTATGAACTAGATAAATGCAAATTCATGTGTATGTATAAAACCTATTCAGCTCAATATATAAGTGGACCATGAATCTTTCTCACAGTAATACTATAGTCTTTTTTTACTACATGATATCAAACAATTATTTCAACATAAGCAAAACAGACAAATTGACTCAAAGGACTAATTAATCCTATCCCCAGCGACCCGTCATGAAGACTATTCTTCTGATGCTGTGGTGTATGCTGCTCTGCTGTTCCATCCAACGTGCTATGTTAGCATGCTAAGACCCATTACTGGCAAAGAGCTGGCCATACTGGTTGGGGATACTACAGTGAGGGGGATGCGAGCCCAGTAGATTAGAAAAATACACCCCAGGGACTCGCGCAGTGAGAATGTTTGAAGGCCTTAAGAGAGAAAGAGAGAAATTAAAGAGGTTGAAAAAGTGTTGACGTATCTCAGGGATAGAAAATGATGATAGATTTGGTAAAACGTGGTGTCGGTGCTCGAAGTGAGGACGTTAATATCCTGAAGTTGTGAAGTTGGCAGAGATGGGATTTCAGCTCATTTTAAGCATGTGTGAGCTGAGTGGCACAGGAACCAAACAATGGGATCAAAAAACGAAATAAGAAAAGACGGAGAGAGGGAGGGCTGGGGGAGGATGGAGATGGAGGCAGATAGAAGATAAAGAGATATTCGACGTTGGCTGGAGAACAAAATCAGCACTGAAGAAAGGCTGTGTGTGTGTGTGTGTGTGTGTGTGTGTGTGTGTGTGTGTGTGTGTGTGTGTGTGTGTGTGTGTGTGTGTGTGTGTGTGTGTGTGTGTGTGTGTGTGTGTGTGTGTGTGTGTGTGTGTGTGTGTGTGTGCGCGCACTTGTATGAATACATTCATGCATGAGACAGATGGAAAGAAAAGGAACTGAAAGAGCGAGAGAGAGAGAGAGAGAGAGAGAGAGAGAGAGAGAGAGAGAGAGAGACGGAAAGTTGCAATGACGCAGGCAGTGGGAGAGGGAGAGCCAGACAGACAGAAGTTGGAGTGAAAAAAAAAGTTGGAGTGTTTTCCAGAATGGCTTCAAAGACAATAGCTCATTGATCTGGTCTCAGTGTATTGTTTTTTTTCACCAGAGACAAGAAGATACATTCAACGGTCGTCTGTACTGGATCTAAGGAAATCAAACACAATGCCCACAATGTCACCAGCAAGGACCTTCCTCCTGTCTCAATGCTTTATGTTAATGCCCTGGACACCACACTTTGTCCATATAAAACAGTTGGAAATACATGGAAAGAGTGTGTGTCTGTGTCTGTGTCTGTGTCTGTGTGTGTGTGTGTGTGTGTGTGTGTGAAAAAATAAAAATATATAAAAATACATTCTTGGAAAAACACACACTTGCACATCCAGAGATGGGCCTTTGTCTTAATTAAATGTATCGGAAATGAAAATATATGTGTCTCTTTGCAAGACAAATTTGAGCACGGGTTGATTATGGGCTAAGTAAGAAGTGATTCACTCTTAATGCCAATTGGCCTGAAGAGTTCAGTGGGCGGGACATATCACAAAAAGGGGCAAGTCTTCCCATGGTGCTGTGTTCTGAAAGGTTTTTCAAGGGTTCAGGCTGAGAACCCCCCCCCCCCCACTTCCTCTGTTACTTGAAAAGGAGGCCTTGAATTCGGGTCAACGGACTCTAGCTCAGATCAGCTAATTTACTTCCTCCGAGCCACGCCCCTTTTTCTACAAGATCCCTTTTTCGTCATTGCACAAGTGCTACAAGTACTATTCAACTAAATGTGATCTCTGCAGGATCTCTCAGGACCTTCTGGCTGAGAGGGAGCTGTACTCATCACTGCGCCATTCCTTGGTGGAGATCTGCTCTCTACCAGGCACATTTTTTGTGCATATATATATATATAAGTATGTAATGCTTAATTTTTTTTATTTTCAAATTGGGTCTGCAGTAACACACACCCTCTCTTCAAGCATCCACAGACTAACCCATGAAAACTCACAGATATTTGCCTTATATTTCCTTCCCTCTGATATCTCCAATCTGTGAGTGTTTTCCCCTGCTGTGCGCCTGGGCTGTGTTCGACATTCCCTCTGGTGTCCGATGATAAATAGGATTTCTGCACTTTTGACCTAAACGGGGCTAAGTGGATTCCTGCAGCTGCTGTTGTTGCTTATTATTGCTTCCTGAACTTCTGTTCCACATAGTTTAGCTTTTTATGCTTGCGTACTTTCTGCTAACTGCTGATTCAACTGCTCATAAAAATGTCGCCATAAAAATCGCTAACCCTTACTACTAGACTATCATAATTTAATCAAGTATACTGCTTTTGTCACTTTAACTAGTAATGAGACTATAATATATAATTAGTGTAGTGTATCATATACTCTATTTCAGACTATTAATTTGCAAATTACTACTATTATATTCATTCCCATTATCAGTCATTCCCGCTATATATTTTTCATCCATTTAGTGATATTTATCTATTCAAGCAAACTATATCAGTACCACTACCACAAGCACTACTACTATTTACTTTAGAACCATTTAATTTACAGCAATCGTGGACAACCATCTTACCCACTCTCTGATTCCTATTTCTAACCAATTTCTTGTTCTTGTTGTGTTTAATTTGCTAAGCCCTCTATGTTTGTTGTTCTGCACGAAAGTGCTTGAAAAATAAAGTTGATTTTGATTGAACTTGATAAATTTGAACACAACAAATGTTTTTCACACCAAAGTACTACTACTGCTTCCGGGGCTATTGCTGTCCCCACGCTTTGCCTGTAAGCTGCGCCGCGCTCACGATCCCGCTTCCTGCTGTCTATTCCTGGATACACCTGCAACTTGGAGCCATGGTTCTAAAGGGTTGGACATCTGCCATCTTCCAAACTGAGGACAGCAAACTGCACGCCCCCCTGCCTACGTAACCCTCTCCACACGCACCCGTGCACGCACACACGCTCACTCGTCAACACACATGCACACCGACGGAGCTCTGTAAGCAGATAGGCTACAATGTGCAATCAAGCGAGAGAGTCTCTCTCTCTCTCTCTCTCTCTCCACTAAATAGAGGTGCAGCTAAGCACACACACATGGCACAGCGTGGTGAGTGTTGCCTGAGTGCCAGAACGCCCCACGCCTGTAGAGTTCTCTCTATACATGTGTTTCCTTGCTCTTATGACGGGGCGACCTGCTGCTAACTACTCTCCCGTCACCATCTGGCGGGCAGAAAGCGGGCCAGCTTAAAGTTTTCCTCCTCTCATCTCTTCTCGGAACCATTCAGAAGTCAGAGTCCGCCTTCCTGAAATGTGTTGCTGCCATTTGTGTGTTAGAGTGAAGGTGCACAAGTGTGTGTTTGTAAGAGTGCAGGTGCACGAGTCTCTCTCTCTCTCTGTGTGTGTGTGTGTGTGTGTGTGTGTGTGTGTGTGTGTGTGTGTGTGTGTGTGTGTGTGTGTGTGTGTGTGTGTGTGTGTGTGTGTGTGTGTGTGTGTGTGTGTGTGTGTGTGTGTGTGTGTGTGTGTGTGTGTGTGTGTGTGTGTGTGTGGATTGCACCAAAATCTGTTCTGATACGGGGTGAAGGTACCTCTGTTGTGCTCAACAGTGCTCTAATAAAAATGCTCGTCAACATGCCACATTCAGGTACAAAATGCGACAGGGATCTTAAAATAGGAAACAATCAAAATGTATAAAATCTTTTATTCAATAAAATATTCAATTCAATACTTCAAATAGGAAGAATTTGTAGACAAACATTGAAACAAGAATGACATGGCAATTACGAAAACAATGTGACTGAATTGGTTTGTTGAGTATATGTACTGCAGAACTATTTTTGTGGTGCTTATTTATTTACAGTATGTATTGTAAACACAGCCTAAAGCACTGAAGACACAAGCCAACAAAGTGAAGGAGTCAATCTGCATAATTATCCCTGACATAGAACTGACAATAGAACCGACACTCAAAATTCTACTGTATAATTGCTCAGCTATATGGAACATCCCGGTACAAAAAGAAAAAAGACATAAAGCATCAAGTACTTAATCCAGCTGAAAATATGTATATATTTAGCCATCCCATATTCACTTTGTGTATGAATAAAGTCTGATTGCTGATACATTTTTTAAACATTCTATATTTTGTTAAAAGGATGCTATTTTACCAATGCCGTTTTCAAAGCCTAGAACGGCTCCAGTCAGCATTCAATGGTAAATGACAGCAGATACAAAACACTGGAGACAGCAATTATGCTAAAAGGACTACAACATCTTAAATCAAAATCTCTAAGACATAGAAAAGCTCCCACAATGCCAAGCCCATGCCAAGCCCAGGCTGCTCTGTAAGCAGAGACACAACGAAGGAGAGATCTAGTCTCCTCCTGAAAAAAGGTTGAACAAAGGTTAATCAAAAATAAACTGCCAACGCAATACAGCACGATAAAATTGCGTCTTGTTCTTGAAAGAGGCTGATTTCACCAATTTCTTCTCTCTGTGTTTCAGGGAAATTCTGCAAAAACTTGAGTGGTGTAAGGGATTTTTTGTAAGTTAAATGACTTTTCGAATTGGCAGTTAACTAGCAATTTCTCAAAGGAAGAAGAGCCTGTGACACAACATTATTTTGTTTTCCTGATCAATCTGGTAAAGAATTATCTCTCGCAAAGATCTTCTCCCCACCCAAGTCTCTCTCTCTCTCTCTCTCTCTCTCTCTCTCTCTCTCTCTCTCTCTCTCTCTCTCTCTCTCTCTCTCTCTCTCTCTCTCTCTCTCTCTCTCTCTCTCTCTCTCTCTCTCTCTCTCTCTCTCTCTCTCTCTCTCTCTCTCTCTCTCTCTCTCTCTCTCTCTCTCTCTCTCTCTCTCTCTCTCTCTCTCTCTCTCTCTCTCTCTCTCTCTCTCTCTCTCTCTCTCTCTCGTCTGGTTAGCATTTCTCATAATCCGGGCCTAAAACAACCATATTTATAGCCGGTCCGATTGGATTATTTGACTCTATCTGAAATCAGGGAAGGGCCGAAAGAGACAAAGTAGTCCATTAAGAGCGTAATGGTCTTATGCCTTTTCTGATCTGCTCTATCAGACATAACACACACACACGCGCATATAGAGACATGAAAACACTATTACTGGCTGTATGGTGCCCCAAGGCAGTAGAAACCATCGCCCTATAGCCATTACCAGGATTTTTTATGGACCAGGCCACAAACCACAGAGCCCTCCTGGCAGTGCACTATGACACACACACACACACACACACACACACACACACACACACACACACACACACACACACACACACACACACACACACACACACACACACACACACACACACACACACACACACACACACACACACACACACACACACAAAACAGAACCAACAAGCACATGCACTCACACAACCATGCATTCACAGCCCAATACACTGTCCTAAGCTAGCAGACCTGCTCTAGTGGTGAATGAAAAATACTACTGGCTTTGATGCATTAACTTTAGATCTTCTCGGCAGCAGGTGTTTAGAGAACCTGCTAGCCACTTTTTATCCAGAATATGCTGAGTCTTAACAGCTGCTGGTGTTCTATAGCCAGCTAAAGTGAGCAGAAGCTGTTTTAGTAAGTTAATAAATTGTACACACGTAATCTGCCCTTCCAGAGAGAAGTACCACAATGGAAGGCTTCTGTGAAAAATATCATCACTATTATCCAATACAGCCTCACTCTGAGGTACAAGTGACACACATTTGAACCGTAATTCTAACGTTGAATAAAGCAGAAGGTAGATCGTTGTTTTTGACCTCATTCCGTATCATTACTTTTAATACTCCTCATTTTAGTCTTGGCCTGTGCGTCATTTCCTTGTATTTGGCACCGAATTTCACAACATTGACTCGTTCTTCTGTACTACTGTTCATCCCAACCTCCCAGTTCACGCCAGACTTATTATAGCATTACATCACAACAAAACCATTGTATTGATCAGGTTTTGAATCGGCTTCGTAAGATGTACGCCTACCATGGTTCTAAGTAACATGGATGTACCCGGTTTCGGTATGCCTGGTTTTTATTGTAACACATTTAGGCCAATTCAGACATACTTTTTAATAATTCAATGTTAAATAGGAGCCTCCTCCAACACCACAGCGTCTCTTACACACAATGATCAACCCCTTCTCCTCCCTTTCACCCCCCCCCCCCATCCTTCTTCACTCCTCCCATCCCCGGTCTGCCCTCTAGCTCTTTCCGGCATGCATGTGGTGGAGGAGACGTCCCAAAGTCGCGGACACGTAAGCACTTGGGGCCATTCTGTACTTCCTGTGGCACATCCTGTTCTCTTTCCACTCCGCTCTCCGACTCCCGTCCCCCTTTCGTATTTATTGTGAATTTTCTTCTCTTTGTTTATCTGTTTGTTGTGGTCTCTCTCCTTCTGTCTGCCTGAAGTCTCCCTGCCTGTCCACACATCTACAGGACGATCTATCTGTTTTTGTCATTTAGCCAACGCTTTTATCCATTGTGACTTCACAGATGAACGGTTTGGGGTAAGGCGTCTTGCCGGCAGACTGTGAAGATTTGGGGTTGCTTTGAAACCCAGAACCTTTCAGCCGGGAGTCGGGCTATCTATCTATCATATATATTTAATCAGAGCCTCCATGTTCTCTTTAAGGTTGTATTTTCCCCCTGATACGGAGGGTTCTGGAGAAGTCTTTCCGAGTCGCGCCAGCAAACAATGACAGGCCTGTGATGGGGGGGGGTTCAGGGAGACTGCTCTGTGCTCTAGCCCTTTCATTTGTCCTGGCATCACAGGCTGTATGGTGACTTCAAAACCAAGTGGTGGAAATTGGCAGTGTTTATTACATGTTATTATTGGAAAATAGGAGTCCATATAAATGATAAAATGTCATTCTGCTGACGAGAGATGCATTGAGTCTTTATATATTAGAAGATAACAAGTAACTGCAAAAATATATATATAGTGGTAGGCATAAGTTTAGGCACCCATGCAAAAGTTGACTGAAAAGAGGAATAAAAAACCTGGTTCTTTTCGGTTAGCCTAAAAGCTGTTAGCAAAATGATTTGTCAATGCAAATCGAACCAGCTAATAGGCTAACCGAAATAAAACAATGGCAATCTCTAGGTATGGTGTAGAGTATGTGATTTTGTTGGTCTATTTTAATTCCAAAGGCTAAGGGAACTTAATCAGGATGCATAGTATGCTGGACCCATGAAATAACTGGCCTTTAAAAATAAAAATCTGCCTGCCTCAATAGGAATTGAACATAGGGGTGTCTATACATATGTACCCTGTATTTTAATGGAGAAAAATTATTTACGATTTATTATTCATTAACAAAACAAATTGGTGTCCTTAAAAGTTGGATTTTTCCTCATTTGTTTGATTAGGGCATTAAGATCGATTTAAAAAAGAAGAATTTGTATACCTCTTTTTAGTCAACTTTAGCATGGGTGCCTAAACTTCTGCCTATATAAATATATATTTATATAATATGATGTATGATACCACTGATACTACTTATTGATTTAGTCATCAGTGTCTTATGCATTATTTTTTTTCATAAAGGTACTTTGTTTGCTAACCTTCCCTTTTCTATAATATTGGACTGTGACAAGCAAAAGTAACGTATCCAACTCATGATATTTACCATCGATATATTGCAGTTTTAAGAGCATAGCTCCTCTACTATGTCAGAAATTAACCCAAATGTACCAGCACAATCAGCTTCTACTCTTAGGTTGTCCATTTATTTTTATGGAATGAATTGCTTTAGCAAATCAAATTTAATTCTCTGTAAGCAGGGACAAGGTTCACACAGGATTATTTTCAATCCAATGCAATTTTAAAAACCACTGTGGGGAAATTGGGAGAGCAGAAGTAAATGCAATATTTATGAATCTTTAATAGTATACATTTTGACATTTCGTTTTTCCACGATAATATGTCTTGTGTAGTTTGATTGGGCTTCAGACTTATTATCAAGACTCAATCATCATTATCAAGAATTACATTTATGAACCACTTGTTATTGTTAATATTAAATTAAATTATAAATAAATTATTATTATTTTATCATTACTATTAACATTACTATTATTATTGTTATTATATATCCAACAGATACAATTATATATTTGCAAACATAGGCAACATGAGACATAATGCAGGATGTTTAAAAAAAATTAACCAATTTAATAAATGAAGGGTTTTCATTTTAAAATGATCAAATAATAATGTAAAGAAAATGATGCTGTTTGATGGAAATTTCAATTATATGATAATATATGACTTTATTCATGCTGTAGGAAATTGCAGGAAAGGAAATCAGAGGGGCCCAATCAGAGGCACAAGTATGGGTTAATACTTGTACCAGCTTCTTTTGCTGGGGGGGCGGGGTTACTGTAGAATGCATGGGGTAGAGTAAATGTAGAAATTAGCATTTATTGACAAAAATGGCTTGGCCAGAGTCAGCTTATCCTGGAAATGTCAAACTACCCCCAGGGAAGGCAGATTGTTCTTGTTTGCTTTGACTGTGGTATGGTCACGGTAATGCTAATTATTAAGTTCAATGAATTTAACCCCATGATAATATTGCAAAAAATGTATTACAAAATACAATATAATAAATATGTTACACAATGTAATTAAAGAGCACCGGTTTCAGTAGGAGTACCTGCTGCATGTTTCAGATAATGTGTTATTGTTGTCCTTATTTGTTCTTATTTTAAATGCTTTTAGTGTTCACACTCAACCATGGTCCAGTGCCAAACTGGGAAAATATCAGGATTTTTTCTACCAGCGACTGATTTATGCCTTGTTTGTTGTATGTGTGGGTTGCTCTTAAAATCCTAAAATAACTGAAAGTTTGTGTGACAGAAGTTCTCCATGTTTACCCTTGACGTGACAAACTCACACCACACACATACATTCACACACACATACACGTATACGCACACAAACACACAAATAACTATACTGGAAGTGAAAAAAAACTGAAAATAGTAAAACACCTTAAATACCATACATACTAATTGTTGCTGAAGCAGAGAACACAGCCTGTAATCAGCATAATTATCCACGTTTCTCCCAAACCCTCGGGACACAGTCCACCCCAACCATTATTCATGAGTCATTTTGCCACTATTGTCAAAACGAGCCATCCACTCATACACACGCATAGAAGCACACACCGCAACACACACACCGTCATCTAATCGGCTCGCACAACTCTGCTTTTTTCTTGGATTTCATGGGAACCTCTTGATCTCTATCTTACCTGGCCCTTGATACACACAGAAGCTATGACGGAGGTGTTGAATGGACTCTGGGTTCACATTGAGTCTGTTTATTTAAACTTGATGAATGCTGAGTTTGTGTGGCTATAATCATGAACCCATTTTTCCCCCTCCCAGTAAACACCTTTCTTTTCCCATTAGGAGTCAATTTCCTCTTAGGTGGGTGCTTTTCTTCTTGTCTGGGTCAGCAAGTATTTCATTAGGTCAGACGCGCACACACACACTCACTCACGCGCAAACCTACGTTCACACACGGAGACACGCGCACACACACACGCACACACCTACGTTCACACACATGGACGTGTGCACACACTCCCACACGCACGGCTACGCTCACACACACGCACACACTCCCACACATTCAGCTGCGCCTGCACACAGAGACACACGCACACACTGCTACTTGCGCATCTACGTTCATACAGAGACACACGCACACGCTCCAAAAAGCATATGTATGTTCAAACACAACGAGACACACACACATGCTCCCACACACACACACACACACACACATCTATGTTCACACACAAAGAGAAAAACGCACACACTCATGCATGCGCTATTACAATGCGAGAGACTCCGGAATTCACAAACGTATGAACAAGCACCCTTAGACGCACGTCTTGCACGCACAAACACACACTAATCACACTCACACAACACACACACACACATACACACACAAACACGCAGGCTGTGTTTCTGACTTTCAAAGTCGGCCTCACCTCAGTCTGTGCTCCGTCCGGGAATCAACCGACACAGCACTACGGTCAAGTACTATTAGCGCAGGAGAACTACCCTCATATTAGTGCACCACTTGACAACATTACCAAGGTATCACGTTGCTTTATATGCATCCATTGCTGACCAAATGCTTTGAATTGGCAGCAAATGGAGTCCTCCATTCCAGAAACTACTAACTTGACCTAAGAGATGGGCCTTCATACAGTAAGACCCACAGATACCCGGATACACACAGGTCCCTCCAAAAAAAGCCATTATTGTCTATGTTTTACCCCGGAGCCGTAAAAGCATCCCTATCTTTAACCATTAACAGGGTTTGTTTGGACCAGACACCAAAGCAGAGATGGCAATCGCCCGGTATAATCCTATAACACAACACATACGCACTCACTCACCAAAATGCACACAGGCACACACACACATTTTCTTTCCTCCCTTCCTCTTCCTCATCCGTCCCTTGTTCCTTTCCCTTACTTTGTCATCCATCACAGCCCCCCCATCTGCCTCTTCATAATCCAACTTCACCAGAGTCTTTAGCGGCAGGAGCCCAGTCTTTCTTCAGCTAAACAAAGGGAACACTTTAGATGACAGTGTCCTTGTTACAGTGTACTTCTTATTCAGTAATAAGCAACGTAACACCATGCAACATCACAAAGTTAATATGAATAACATTATGATCAGAATGTTAACCATAGTGCACCTTGTTTTTTCCACTTATTGGTCACCTTAATGCTTTACCCTAAACACACTTTGTAGTGACGGGCACATGCTGTTCCATAACAATGTTACATATTACATATATTTTTAATCGCTTATTACACAGTACTTCCTTTGTCATTGCATTGTAACCACAGATTAAAAATACAAAATGGCAGCACTGTTAGCCAGCCCACATAATTTAGGTTGAACTCAAAAGCAGTCACCTTTTTTGTTGGCATCCCGTGAGAAGTGCCCCAGAAATAAATAAATAACTCCAAAGAACATTGCCCCACCCGACCATATTGTGGCGAGGTTATGTCTCTGAGAGTTGTAAACACCAGGTAGGCTTCAGACGTCGTGTTCCCTGTCAGCCTGCTATACAAACCACCCCCATTCATCCCCCCCCATTGAATATTAGCTGTTCTTCCAGAAATATTTTAGGACAATGGGACAAAAACAGGGTTGTGGGCAAGGCAATGAGTGTGTGTGATGTCGGTGTGCGTGTGATGCGTGCGTGCGTGCGTGCGTCATTGTGTGTGTGTGTCTGTGATATGTGTGTTTGCATGTGATTGTGTATGCGTGTGTGTGTGTATGTGTGGGTGTGTGCGTGCGTGCGTGCGCATAATTGTGGCAACACATGGAGGTAGGTGAGGGCTTTGTTTTTTGTTGCTTTTTCACAGATCAAGAGAGGTGACAAGAGGAGCAAACAAGGGCAGGGAAAGGAAATTAAATCTAATGAAAGAACACAGAGTCCTCGTGTTTGAGAGGAGAGTCGAGGAGACGACGGGGAGCTCTTAGCCTCCTAATAAATAGCAGAGCTTTAACACAAAGTTCCTGATAATAGGGAGAGACACACCAAGAGAACAATGACTGGGATCTTTAGTGAGAGAGAGAGAGAGAGAGACAGAGACAGAGACAGAGACAGAGACAGAGAGAGACAGAGAGAGACAGACAGACAGACAGACAGACAGACAGACAGACAGACAGACAGACAGACAGACAGACAGACAGACAGACAGACAGACAGACAGACAGACAGACACACAGAGAACTTAATGCCTATCTATCTGCATAGCATTTGCCTCGTGGTTCCAGCTGTACGAATGTCTCTGTGTGTGAGATGTCATTCTGTGCGTCCCCCCTCCCCCGCACAAAGCTCAACGGGATGGCTCCCGGGAGGCCAATCCAAGTATTGATATGCATAGTGTATTAGTGGGGCTCTTAAATGACATGAGCGTCCATTACGCAGAGAGGCGAGGGAATCACTTCCCCGTAGCACCTCCGCCCATGCTTGTTTTCAACCCCACCTCTTTATAGCAGTGTGACCTCGGGGATCAATCCAAATCGATTACCCTGTCTCGAGCTTCAAATCAATTCAGGGCGATGGGTGTGTTCGGGGCCAGTCCCTCAGCCAGACGGAGTCCGAGTGTAGACATTCCGGGGCCATTTTGGATGTCGTGGCCTTAACTATCGCTTTTTTCCCAGATTCAGTCGTCTTCTTCCTCAATCGTTTACCCCGGGCTGTGACACACAGGAGAAGGGGGGACCTTCAACTCTAACCCTTTGACCACGCAGATGCGCACACATGCACATGCACGTACGCACACACACACACGCACAGACACACATTAATTGTTTAGCGTAAACACAAACGGTAACCCTCGCTGACCTCCTTGATGGGGATCAGACCGACAGTAAGGGCGGGAATCTAATGAGGAAGTCAAAGGTGAGGCCGGATTGGACCAGGAGAGAGTGATTAAAGAAAGGGGGGGATGGAAAGGGATGGAAACGTAGAGGAGGAGAGGCGGGGGGAGGGGCACCGTTTTTTTCCCCCCTGCTGTCACAACAGGCCACATTTGTTTACAATGGTTTGTGTGTGTGTGTACATTGCATTCTGCTAGCAGCAAGATGCTCGGCATCGCCGAGGCAGCTCCTGCTGGAAGGTTGAACCACAGAGAGCATGAGGAGGGGGAGTCGACAGGGGGAGGGGTGGGAGGAAGCTCGGGGAGGCAGGCGGGGGTGGAGAATGGGTCATTGTGCGGCATACGTGGTTGTGTGTGTGTGTGTGTGTGTGTGTGTGTGTGTGTGTGTGTGTGTGTGTGTGTGTGTGTGTGTGTGTGTGTGTGTGTGTGTGTGTGTGTGTGTGTGTGCCTTGGTGGTACTGAGCAAATCAATCGTGGCATTCATTTCCATTTTGAAATGAGTTGGATATGAGGGTGATTAAAAGAGGCCTGGAAAAAAGGAGCTAAATCCACCCTGGTTGAGTCCACCCATACAAAAACACGCTGCATTATTCCAGGGACTGCTAATCGACTTTTAGTATTTGTATATTTATTTATGAAATCAATAAAATTTAATCATTCACTGCTGCATATCTACGTGTGTGTGTGTGTGTGTGTGTGTGTGTGTGTGTGTGTGTGTGTGTGTGTGTGTGTGTGTGTGTGTGTGTGTGTGTGTGTGTGTGTGTGTGTGTGTGTGTGTGTGTGTGTGTGTGTGTGTGTGTGTACACAATACCAGTAGGTTAATAACACCGCCTTACTTTCATGATCGATTATAACGTGACACTTTCATTTAGCATCAAGCTAAATATCACCTGGGCTCTGGTCTATAATTGATAAATTGACAAAAAGGTTAAAACAATCGCAATGAATCTAACATTTGTGGATCAGTGTGGCGGCCGGAAAAGGGCGCAGTGTCAACCGTCCGCCCGGTTTTCCTAATTATATTTCAGTGGTCGTTTTTCTCGGCTTAAATTTCTCCCAACGTGTTGGCGTCAGCAGAATTAACAAAACAAAAGAACTCCAGTGGAAGTTTCCTACCACTAATGCCGACATCAATGCCGACGTTTAGTCAATTCCAACAGTAATTCAAAGCTACTCTCTCATTCCTCATCTATAATATTGTTGTTCAGCGAGTTTCAACAGCTGTGGGGGGGGGTGTGTGTGAGGGTATGTCAACAACAGCAGAGAGCATTTTGGGGGGCTAATTTTAACATTAATGGATAGAGATTGGGCTCTAATTTGATCCAAAGTGCAGAGGGAGGCGTAACTTAAGCCTGGTGTAAGTGATAATATGTGGTTGTATTATCTCTTTAAAAAATTCAATAGAATCGCATCAGAACGTGCATTGCATTAACTGCGGAAACAAAACAACAAACAGCGCCATTAGGTTGGGTAGTAGGTTCACAGACACTCACACACACCCACATAAACACACACACACGCGCACACACACAGAGCACAAACAGAATTAAACCAACCATTACAACTTATCTCGCAAATGAATAACAACAGTAGCTACAGTGGCAAATGTTAATGGAGTAGCCCCCCATCCCCCCCCCATCCCACCGCATGCCTGTTTTAAAACCCACTGTTCAGTTCCAACTGTTCACTAATGTTCCACCCTACCCCACCCCCAATTTACTAATGCTCTTTGGCCACAAAACCCCTGAGTCAGTAAACGCCTGACACACCAACCATCCACCCCCCCACACACACACACACACACACACACACACACACACACACACACACACACACACACACACACACACACACACACACACACACACACACACACACACACACACACACACACACACTCACAAACGCACTCACGCACCACATGCCGCTGTGGCACATTAAGTGGCATTAAAGGCTCTTTGTGGCCGTCCAGCTCTGGGTTCTAAGGGGCCACAGTAGCGCTGCTTGGACAGTCTGTGAGGCTCTCCTCCTCGCCGCGGCTTCTGCATCCTCACCGCCGCTAATGCACTGGGCCCGCTATGACGACATGCTGGGAAGCCACACACACACACACACACACACACACACACACACACACACACACACACACACACACACACACACACACACACACACACACACACACACACACACACACACACACACACACACACACACACACACACACACACACTCTCCTCACGGAGAGTGACACTGTCCCTTCATCTGCATGTCCCTCCTTCTTTGCCACTCGCTTTCTATCCGTCTTTCTCTCTCTCTATGTCATTCTGTCTCTCGGCTTTCCTGTCTCTGTCTCTCCGTTTTCCTGTCTCTGACTCTCTATTTCTCGCTCCTCCTCTCTATCAGTCTCTCTCTCTCTGTCTATCTCTCTCTCGCCCCTTTGTTCTGAATAAAAGGAGCAGCATCAACACCTCTGTATCAGCCCCTGGGCTAACACTTAAAGCCTGCTGCACGCGTCGCTGGCCCAACCGTGGGCCATCTGAAACGTTTGGGGAGACTCGGACGAGTTCTGGAACAAATCGGTTCCGTGTGTTCAGCTATGTTGGAAGCTTTTGGAACCGCGTCGATGGTGTCTGGTCCAATTCAACACGCAACACGAGAGCGTTGGCGGTCAGGGAATTTGAGCCATCAGATACACAACCAGCGAATCAGCACAGTGTGTGGGGGGGGGGGGGGGGGCAGACAAGCTCCACAAAACTAGCGCCACCCAATGTTAAGGAGACTTATTGCATCTGGCGCAAGCGCAGAACGTACACGCTACTGTGTAGTTGGCACGGCAGTAGTTTTCGAGTGTGTTTCAGTTTAACTTTCTGGGTCAGACGAGAGGCAACGGAGTGATTGGATAAAAACAGGTGGCCGTTGGTTTGAGTCTGGGCAATGTGTTGGCCCATTTAAAGCCAACAATCGCAGTGCAAAGACCACGGGAGCCTGGCTCATACTGCAGTGTTGTTTCTGAGCGGTCAGTGACTCTTCGGGCCACATGTAGTCATGGCTGGCGCTAGAAAAACACAGCTCCCATTTGCATCAGCTAAGAAGGGAAAATAACCGACCCCACTCGAACTGAATACTTTTCTCGGTATGCTCTCCCCTGTGCAGGCACACACGCACGTACGCACACACACATAAAAATGCAAAACAGGTGTGCTTCAAATAGCATTCTTTGACACAGTATTTAGCATGAGTCACGCCCCCCTCACAAACCTCACACACGCCCACGTGCACACGATTGGACCAGCGCACCACACCAACATATGCTTGTCACAGCCAAGGCCAAAGGGACCGCTAATGCTTGCATAGTCATCAACCCATAGAACAATCCCATTCAGGGGGAAGTAACAGACGACTGTGGTGGAGGTTTCTTAAATGACTCCTATAGGAGAACTGGGAATGTGAAATGTGCATGTTAACAATGGGTATCGCTCAGGAAGTGTATGCACACAGGCAGGAGAATGTGTTATGTCCACCGGGGCTGGTATACCGTGGACGGCAAACTCTGTCTCTGCAGTGACATTAAACGAGTCCGTTGCCTAGCAACTAATCACTGTGTCAACGTCCGAGGGGTGAGCCAGGGCATAATTTGATTAGAAAGACTGGGACCTCGGAAGTCACATTGCGAGCCCCAATATGGGCTCTTGTGTGTAGCATTGAGTGTGGGTGTTCAATGTGGATGGAGATTTACAAACACACACACACACGGACACAGTGGTAGATACATATTGTACACAAATACAGATATATACATATTGATGCGGTTGATTATAATTATCTATAATCAACCATTTTTCAGTTTGTGATTGACAATTGATTATAAAGCGTGTACAGTGTTCATGCATTATTCAGACTCAACTAATTTGAGCTGAGTCAAAGCAACCAAGCAAGTGGGAATGAGCTGTCAACGTTGTCAAGGGTTACAAATGCTTTCCAAATGTGACATCTTTGAAGCAAGCGGTTGCTTTAGTATTGGAAAAAAGTATTAATAAAACATGAATTCGAAACAGTTTGCCACCCCCTGGTGTGTGGAAGGTCGTATCCGCGTGCCCCTGTGCTTTGGTTACAGAGTCACACCTCCTTATGTACATGCCGTAGACTCTATGGTATGTAAATAGGGAGGTCTGCAGAGAGTCACTCCTCCTAAATGGCATACCAGAGAGAGCTACGCCTCCTTATTGACAGACAATATCCTTTATTAGATTTTTCCTTCTAGTAATATAATCAAAATTTTCTATTTAGAATTACATTAACATTTGTGTTGTCCGTTTTTACTTTGCTTGGGGTTTATCCATATTAACTTTTTGTATTTGATCATTCACTTTTCTATGTTTGATATCATATCAATTTAGCAGTGAAATTATATAATTTTTTCTGTTTTCATTTCATTTTTGCTATGGTTAGTCTGAACAGTTACCATATTTATATGGTATACCTTATATGAGGATTTTGATAAATTAGTAAAAAAAATAAACAAAAATTATTGTAATGTGTAATTTAGGATAAAAATATATCCCTGATTTAAATTGAGAAATTGTGTTTATTCTCATCGTATTTGGTTCCTAGAAATGTTACGCGAGTGCACTTTTTTGTTATGCTTTTGGATTGCCGAACATCATCACATAATACTTTTTTTCATTTTAAATAATTTATTTAATTACTTATTTATGAAATAATGTATTAATTTATTCATTCATTTAATGAAATGGATTTATGCATTTCTTCAGGGTTGGGTTACAGTTTGTGGAAATTGTGGTAACGGCCGAATGCGTGTATAACCAACATGGCCGGGAGTAATGGTGAGGAATCAATAACGGGGGGGTGGCAGGTTGAATAAGCAGTCAGAGATGCATAGCATGTAGGGGGGAGAGAAAACACAGGGAAGAAACAAGCAGAAGACAGAGGAGAGAGTGAGAGAGAGGGGGAGGGGGGAGTCAATGGAGGACACTGAGGAACAGAAGATGTGAGGAGGGAAAGAGGCACAGACCAAATCAAAGGGAATGGAAGCTCTGGCGAGGAGAGGGGGAGACTGAAGGGCACGGAGGGGGGGGAGGTACGGGGGAGAGCAGGAATAAGGAAGAAAGAGATTGGGCAGGTGAAATTGAGAGGGAGGAGGTGAAAGAGAGAGGGGGTAGGCCAAAAGAGGGATTTATTGTACTGTAAAAGGCCACACACTGTGCACACATGCGTGTTCCTCAGGGTGTTTGGAAACTCTGTTTGTATGTGTGTGTTTGTGCTTGTGCGTGTGTGTATCTGTTTGTTTGTGTGTTGTTGTGTGTGATAGTCCACAGTAACTGCCTTCCTGGGAATTACTTCTGTCTCACAAATCAGTCTAAAATGAATAACCGTTGATTACAGATTATGAAAATCAGCTCCAAAAATCTTGTCATATGTCATCAACTGGTGCAAAATGTCCCATCTTACGGGAGCTCACCAGTTCAATACCCTGGTTCAATAGGATGATTGGATTTGCCAATTTCTTAATAAACGCAACAAACGGGACAATCAACCTCCATTATGATTTGCTGGTGCGTTCGTAAAGTGTTTGTGCATGGACTAGGGAGAGATGACACTCAAAGTAAAACATAGCTTTCTCCTTGGCCCCCTTGAGTGAAGATGCCCTGGTTGGTGGCACCCAGCCAGTTTGACTTGGACGTCCCTGGGTCCATTGCCATATTAAGGCCATTACCGGGACAGCTCCCGTGCTCCACACACACACACACACACACACACACACACACACACACACACACACACACACACACACACACACACACACACACACACACACACACACACACACACACACACACACACACACACACACACACACACACACACACGTGTGAAACAGCCCATTCACCTCTCTGTTGGAATCCAAGCAGATGAATTGACACCAAACTGCAAAAAATAACACATAGCAATTTCTTTGAGAAAAATATCTTCAGCTGCATGCAGTTATTCAAACTATTTTGTATAGAGGAAACATTCATTCGTTGACGATTGGAAATTCCTGGGCAGCTTATATTAAGCAGCAGAGATTAAATTGGGTGGAAACACAACATGGTAGTATGCCAGTCAACTGGGTGAGGTGCAAATATTTTGCAGACACTTGAACTTTCCTTGAATCTTAAACAGTGTCCCTTCCCGTAAGGTCAACGTGCGAGTGCACAGCAGAGTAATTAGATTGTACTTGTTAATAAGTAAAAGGTTCAGTCTAAGCAGATGGGATTTTTATTCACACTTTTACACACATTTAATTAACGTTGATATAACACTCTTACAAAGTCAGGCTTATCTTTCATGCACTAGCCTGCAGTGATTGCTTTCGGCCTGCTTAGCAAATGTTTTTTTTATTTCAATCCAACCCCTCATTCAACCTCCATAATGTTTGCAGATTTGGCATACAATACATAACAATTGCAAACAAGCCACAGTGACAAGATGACAATGGACTAGGAGCATTAGGAAATAAGAGGATTGTTTGGCTTTTCCTATTTACCAATGATTTACATTACTGTTTAGCCAGAGCGGCCTGATTAGGTCCATTCTGTAAGACATGGTTATTAACACGTTTGCTGGGGAATCTAATCATAATCAAATAGCTGAATAATGTAATGTTGGATGCAGCCAAGTCACATGATATACACATAATAGTTTCAGTTATCAAAACCCATTGAGAAGTTTGGATATATATATATATATATATATATATATATATATATATATATATATATATATATATATATATATATATAAGAGAGCGAGAGCGAGAGCGAGAGCGAGAGAGAGAGAGAGTGAGAGAGAGACCTATTTTTGTTGAGGAAAGAATAGAGGTTGATAAACAGGCAAATGTAGTTTCTAAACTTTTTCACTTCTTAATCTTTTACTAAAAGAAAACTTCCAATATCAGCATGAAATAAGATAAAAGTGTTGCAGAACAAATAGTTATGAAGGAAACACAAAACGGGAATCACATGCCTTCACAGAAAGCTCCCAAAATGTTGTTAATGTTGTCCTAGCAGATATATTATTATATTATTATTATTATGATTATTATATAATTACAATGTTATATTATTATCAGAAATCTGTTCTTCAACTCTAAACTCCTTCCGCAACTCCATCATCAACGTTCTTAAATACCAACATTTATGGACACTATGCAGGCTTAGAACCATTTTCTGCGGCCATTTTTCCATCATTAATAATTAGGGATGTCCCGATACCACTTTTTCACTTCCGATATGGATACCGATACCGCAGCTTTGGCTAGCTGCCAATACCGATATCAGTCCGATACTTTATTTTACTCTTGAACAAACAATAATAATAACAAATATATATGGAAGCACTGTGTTCATTATTGCCAATAAGCCAAAAAACATTAAAACATCTCACTAAAGAAAAGTTGAAAGGAAAAGATTTGAACAGAGTTCAAAAGTAAGCAAACAATGTAAACATGCACACATTAAAAAACACATTGGAAACAGAAGAGTTAAACAAATAGATAAATGGTAAAAGTTTGAATACATTTGAGATAATGTATAGAATAGTTGAGCTGTTACAGCTCAACTATTGGTTAAATCAAGAGTGTGCGCTTGGTTAAATCAAGTGTGCGCTTGTGCATGCGTCTGTGTCACTTGTAGGAACCAGGAAGTGTTATTGACGTTATTCTTTCACATCTATCGAGATAAGCTCGCAAAATGATAAGGCTTGTACGGTTGGACTCCTTGGAGTCTCTTTCATATGGCCTATCGTTTGTGTGGATATCATGACGTGAAAAAGATTGTTTGCGTTAGCATTTAGCTTCCACCGTAAGTATATCGGATACGTAAGAAGCAGCAAACCTCTTAAACGGGGGTCCCCACACCCAAACGCCCGATATATTCTTTAATGCTGTAAAAAATGCTCCTTTTTTGTCTTTTGAGGCAAATGCAAGTGTCCGTACACACACATACACACACACACACACACACACACACACACACTCACATGCCCCCCCTCCCACACACACACACACACACACACACACATAAAGGTCGACTTAGTCAAACACAGAGTTCTGCTTATTCACCTAAAAACGATTGTCGGCCATTCAGTTGAATTGACCAGGCTTCCCCAGATAAGCAACATTCACTCGTCAACAGCGAGATGGGAAAGGAAAACTCCAGCCGTATTGGTGCAGGCAGAACTCAATCGTATTTGCACACAATGACTTGAATTGAAATGTAGTGCTATTGAAGGGCAAAGTGAGGGTATGTGTTGTGATTTTTCCGGGAAGCTGCTTCATGCCAGATTGCTCTGTAAGATCTCTCCTTGTCATGCAGGCTAGGGGCCTTGAATAATTTCCCCTCAATCTGACACCAGCTGGCTGTATCCATACACAAACAGCTTGTGTTTTTGATCTGAAGACGCTCCTTTGCATCCGTTGGGTACCAATGTAAAGAATGCAGCACTTGTTACCTGTTTCTTCATTCTAATCAGCTTGTATTGTTTTGAAACACGCACACTAAAATGCAAGCTCAATATTGCTTGTTATCATATGTCAGTTTTAAAGGTGGGGTAGTCTATTTAATTTTGAAGCATTGGTTGTCATATTTGTTGAAATTCTCTTTACATCCTGACAAATCGATAAATGAAATGCCCTGACAAAAAAAGCAGTAAAACATCTGAGGCCCTATTTAAATGGTCTGAAACGCAAGTGAGGAGCGCCAAGCGCAAGTAGCTTTGTGGGCGGTTCTATGGCGATCAATGCGAAAATTACTCTTGCGCCCGGCGCAAATCTAAAAAGGGTTGGACTGAAGTAACCTAATTACCTGCAGGTAGGTGTGGTTTTGGCGTAACGTGCAATAAACCAATGAGAGTGCCAGCATGGACTGTATTATGCGTTACGTGTTTAGTTTGTGTGTGTTTAAACAGATGGACGCACACACGCGCACCCGCATTCATTCATTCTTTTAAACACTCACTCGCGGTAAAACAATGTTATCGCACGATCAAATACTCATCAATCCTAAAAGTTATGGGCATGTACACGATGTCTGTGTCATGAAAATATGTGTTTGCTGTACGGTGTTTGCAGATGCATTGATTTTAAAGTACATCTTGTTCTTTCCCAAATAATTTACCAAGAATGTGTGGCTAGGTAGATGAGAGAAGCAAAGTGTATTGCACAAGCAACATTATGCATGCGCCCTTAAAATAGCATCTGAACAACGCGCCGCTGACTTCAAACCAGGTATTTCCTGGTTTGTGGCGCAAGTGGTTTCTGAAACTGCAAAATAGCACCAGGGAACGTTTGCGCCAGAACACGCCTCCTCCTTTCGCCAAACAGCCCCTTGGGGCGCAAGATCATTCCCTAATTTACCGACGCGTGGCGCAGGAGGGAAAAGAACGCTCTGCGCCAATCGCAAACTAGCAACGACACATGCGCCAGTGAGAAAGTCAATTGCGCCGGATGCAAGATAGGGCCCCTGGTGTCTATGGCTGTCATAGGCCTGGCATCAGACTTCTAATCAGTTAAGTCCGGCCGGATGAAATTAATGGATGGCTTACAAGTCTCTCACCCTACTGACCGATGCACTCATTACACTGGACTGGGGACTTTCACAAGGCTATTGCTAATGCTAGCGGGCTAGAAATGTGTTTAGCGGGAGTGACTTTGTATGGATTCCTAAAAATAAATCTAGCTTAAACTTGGTTCCAAAAATGTCCTACCCTTTCACCATTAAAGTTGAAATGGCTAAATTACATTCTTTCTACACCTTGGACCTTTTCTTATACACTCCTAACTGAACCTGTAACAATCACACAGAAATAGCAACATACAGAGCTGTTGTAAACTGCATCGAATTGTTGTAATAACTCCTTATTAGTGAATTTGCGCACGAGGAGTTTATGTTTCACCGCGCGGTCCATGCTCCTCCACTCAGGAGTGTGAAGGCGCCGCGACACTGATACATTTGGGCCATTACTTCAAGATGTTTGTCAAAGTTTCTCCTCGTCTGGTTCTATGAAACAGATGTACCCCCTTCCACCCCCAGCTCCTCACGAGGGTCCTGGGAGGCAGCCTCCTCTCATGTTTTCAGATGGATCCGATGTCACCATCTGGACTGACAAACAATTTGGGCCATCTGCTACTAAAGGTTTGGGAGGGGGGGGGGGGGGGGGGTGGAAGGAGATGAAGAAAGTCAGAAAAGAAAACAGATCCGCTCCTTATCCAGGTATACTGAGCGCTCGCTCTCGGTCTGCCTTCTGACTTCTTTGGTTGGGGAGGGTGCGGGGAGGGCTGAGGATGGGGTTGTACTCCCGCTCACGTGCCTATGGGTGGACCTGTATCCAAAAGGAACCTGACCTCACCATGGATGATTGTCTCCCATCATCCCACATAGAACATTAGACACGCCAAGGAACAGCTCTCAAGCATGACAAATCCCAAATGTCTGCAGTCTACCACGGGCAAGATGCCTAACCACTATGCCAATGACATGAATGACAAATATGAATGACTTATCACTCAATCCTCCGTGAATGGCTTTGTATGAAAGTGTCACAAAATATGAAAGAGAAAGAGAGCAAGAGGGAGAACGAGAAAGAGAGGCGAGAGGGAAAGTAAGGGATAAAAACGGATAGAGAGAAAGATGCAATGCCCCATTAGCCAACAAAGCACTTATGATGGTAAAATAATCCTTGAGCAGATAGCTATCTGCTCGTCAGATATGAGGTTCAACAGCAGCTGGGGAGTGAAGGGCTCTGTGGTGGAGGTGGGCGGGGGGCTTTAGCCAAGGCAGATAACGGTGAAGTGGAGCGACCTCAAGACAGACCTCTGCCCTCGACATCTGTCAGCGGAACTGCTACTGTCTGTGCCAGAGAGAGAAGGGGGGAGGGAGAGCAAGAGAGAGCAAAAGAGGGAGAGAGAGCGAGAGTGCGAGAGATTGAGAGAGCGAGAGAGCGAGAGCAAGAGAGAGTGACAAGGGTCTTTAATCCAGATTCCACTTGGGAACCTCCGGGCCTTGACCTTCCCCTCATCTGTCCAAGGCTGGTGGGACAGCAGGGGCGGTGGCAGGGATGCTGGGGTCGCGTTTCAACAAGTGCGTCGCCAGCCCGCCGTTCTGCTGACAGCCGTCGACATCATGAGGCGAGAGGCCCGATGAAGTCAGTGTCGGTAAAACATATTTTTTCATTCACTTATCATAAATCTATGGCTGAGGGAGGGCAGGAGAAGCTCCCTGGTTCCCGGTGCAAGCCGATCACCACACCGTTAGCTCAGTCACCGGAGTCTCGGGTTTGATTCCCCATGGATTCATTGAGGAGATTGTGAGGATGGCTGCCAAAGATTTTAATGTAGTCGTGTGTTTGTGTATTCATGCGTTTCTTTTTAAATGTGTGTGTATGTTTTTGACGCACATCCATTTATTTGGTATTGAAATGAATTCCTATAAAAAATAAGGAATTGATAGGTTATCCACCATGTAATCTTCCACTCCATGCATATCTGCCAATTCTCTTTACATCCAATCCGTACTGTGCTCATTGAGAGTTCGGTGCTGCTGGAAGGGTGCAGTTTGTTACCGGCACAGTATAAATGGTTAAACTAACTGTGAAATTAATATTAAAGTTAGACAGTATTCGTGGTGTTCCGTTTCAGAATGACGACCTGTGTCTGCTCGATCAGGGGAGGCTCTATCGATTCAATTCTAGTCCCAGTTGTAAGCCAGGGAGCCCACTTAGTTATCTAGAAACTGCCATTTTATACTGTGGGTCGCAACCCCATGACTGCATGTTATCTGACCGTCAAGAAATTAAACCTGAGCATACGCGCGCACGTGTGTGTGTGTTCTGCATGTGTGTGTGTGTTCTGCATCTTTGTTCTGCATGTGTGTGCGTGTGTGTTCTGCATGTGTGTTCTGCATGTGCGTGCGTGCGTGCGGGCGCGTGTTAATGTGCTCTTGTGACCCTGTGTCGCCAGATGTGCTCTCTGAACCCAAAAATGTATCAAGACCAAAAAGAACGAACACACACCCCCAAACACACACCGGCAAAGAAGCGCACACACCCATCCAGGCCATGGTGCTTCATCAGCAGATGTATTATTTTAACTTCATTATTGATTAGGTTAAGGTCACAGTCATTAGAGACAGACACTCTCTCTCTCTACATCCCTCTACCTCTCTCTCACGTTCGCTTGTCCTCAGAAGCAGACTGGAGCGGGGCTGCTGGCGGCTGTCTGTACGACTCATATGTCTTTGGTATGAATATTTCAGGAACAAGTGAAGAAGAAGAACCATCCCTCCTCTGCCTCCTTAACCCCCTGCACGAATGCATGTGCATGTGCAGACGCTCATGCGACCACAGGAGAGGTGGAGGGGGGCGAGGGAGTGAACGGAGGTCGGTCTGGACAGCGCGTTGATTGCTGCGGGCGAGCTAGGATCAGACTCGAGTACACCCACTCGACTTCCCATCCGCCGGTGTGAAGCGACATAACAAGGGGCTGGGAGGATGCAACGAGAGAGAGGGACCGGCAGTAAGTCAAGGTTTTGAGCAAAAAGGGAAGCAGGAAGGTGAGGTAGAAAAAAAAGGCTGCCATGGAAACAGCTTCTTCCTGAGGCTGCGGGGCAGGGTGACTTGTGACGAGACGCGGTTATTCTCCGGTCTAGAACCACAACGCACTGCTGGTGGTACCCTTGAGCCCACGGCTCCTCCTCATCTCTCAGAAGGCATTTGAAACAGACGAGGATACAGAATAGTTTCATCAGAGTGGCCCCCTTTGTCCCCACTCAATGTGTTGCTCCCATATTTGCCACCTTTAAAATAGGCTGCCAAATCAATATTTGCCATGCCCTATCCTGTTTGCCGGGATTCAGGCAGTGTCTTGTTGTATCTTCATACACCCTCATTTGCTTCCCCTGCCTGCCCCGTTGCTTCTAGCTCACACAGGGTTGCGTATTGATGAGAGATTTACATAAACTACCTCGACAACTCCACTTGCCACCAAAATGCTAAATGGGACGATGTTTACCAACGCATCAGCATTGATACTTCACTTGGACCTCTGTAATGGAAGAGACGCTCACACCTTCCTGTGGGTCTGCTCTTTGGAGTGTGACGTGTGTGAGCATGTGTTTGTGCTTGTGTTTGTGCGGACGTGTGTGTGTTGGAAGCAAGGTGTGTTTGTCATGTGTTGTCTAGATGACTGATGGGTTTTCTGGAAAGGGAGACTGAGTTAAAAAAGCGTTTTGGTGTTTCCTTCACAGCTGTCAGGAGATGGAGTAATAACTGATTGCGGACGTCAATAGGGGGTCTGGCGGTTTCTTGTGCACGTCAAATAGATGTCGGTTGTTTTGTTTTGCACGTCAATAGCGGCCTGGGATTTTTTGTGCTACAGAGGCCAGGATAAAACTGCTTTGTAATGCCTTTGTGTGTTTTTGTGTATTTGTGTGTGCGTGCATACGTGTGTGTTTGTGTGTTTGTGTAGGTGTGCACATACAGTTTGTGTATATGTGCCTGTGCGTTTATATGTGTGTGTGTTTGTGAACGTATCGATTGTATGTGTGCGTGTGCCCTTGTATGTGTATATATGTGTGCGGTCGCATACCTGTGTCTGTCTGTGTGTGCTTGCGTGTACTTGCGTGCGTGTGTGCGTGCGTGCGTGCGTGTGTCCGTTTTCTATGCCATTCTTCATGTGTGTTTAAGCTGTCAAAAGGTAGGCCAAACATTTTGCTTCCTGGGCGCTGTAAAAATAAAATGACCGGACTGAAATCCGATCTGAAATCCCATGCACACCAACACAGAAGCAGACGCACCAACACACACAAAGGCTTGAGGTTTCCAGGGCCATTTTCAGTGGTAACCATGTGTTTTTGTGAAGTATATTTCAACAAACACGTTTATCTATCAATAGGTACGGGCTCATTTGCATCCAATTAGGATGTTATAGTTGATATAAATTCTTGTTGCAACAGAATCGTTCCTGGTCAGTCATCACTAGACAATTAAACTACTATTCTGCCCCCCCATATCCCAGTGAGAACAGATCAACAGATTTCCCTGCCCCATATCGAATCCGCTAGTTATTGCTTTATATATATTTTAGTAGTAAGAAGAAGAGAAAAAAAGCACATAACAACATTAAGCTTTCACCAGCCTCCCCTTGTACAGAATGTTAACGGGCGCTCCCCAGGACGCTGCCTGTGGAGAAACATATACAACCCCAGCATGTCCTACAGCGCTCACTGGCCTACATTCTGCTGCAGATTCCCCCCGTCAGCAGAAGCCGTCCTGGGCCTGGCCGCAGGTTGTTTGTTTCTCCACACTTCATGTCCCAAATCTCCCTTAAAAAATCCACAGTAGTGTACAAGCACAAACACATAAAAGCACATGCACATACACACACACACACACACACACACGGACATGCACACCTGTGTGCTCACATGCACACACAAACCCGCACACAAACACACATGACACGCCTATTTCCTTTTACGTGTGCACAAAGCGTTGCCTAATGTATCTCTCTTGTTGGCCCAGGAGCATTGTTGCCACTGAATTACTAATCAAACTGTCAGAATAAACGTGTACGTGTTTGTGTTTGTGCGTGAGGAGGGAGAGAGCGATGGAGAGAGCGAGAGAGAGAGGGAGAAGAGGCTTTGGGGCTTGAGGAGGGGTCATTCAATTTTAATTTGAAATGGGATTTCTCTCTGACTGTCTGCTCAGCAAAACAATAGCACCAGCAAGAAAAAAATCCTTCAACTCAATTAGGCTTCCATGGTCTTTGAAAGATGGCTTAAAGAAAGAGATGGACAAGGGGGAAAAAAAGTATGCAGAAGAACAAGAACGAGCAAAATAGGAAACATGATTCCAATATTTCCCTTTTAACACAAAATCGATTGCATATTAGCTCCCCGGAATTGTGAGTAGTCGTCTAAGTTGAGTCGGCTATTCATCGACTGCAGAAGGCAATAGCCAAGTCAATTATGACGTATTCAATCAGACATCAACCCTGATCCTGTTTACCTCTCTTCTTTCAAACTGGTGTATGGCAGCATATTGACACTGGGGATGTATGGAAAGCATCACCAGAGCCCATTGCTTGTTATAAGGACTCTCAGGTGAGTGAGTCACTGGTAACCGTGATTTGAAAAAGTGTAGGAGGAGCGCATGGTTGAAGTCAGGGAATTAGTTCAAATAAAGGCAGATGTAACAGGCAGATTCACACTGGAAGAGATAAACCAGGGGAGATGTACCTACACAGAAAACATCCCACTTACCCACTGCCAGAAGGCATTTTGATGCATCCTTGGACTGTGTAATTGCACATTGGAATTACAATAATTAGCTTCCTATTTGTTCATTCTGAAAGACGATGTTAAGGCTATGCTTTTCTATAATATTTAACATGTATTTGAAATATTATTTTGACCAGCCTATCCTCTACTGAACGGTTGTCATTATTTTTGTTTGTCATGTGTTGGACGTTATGTTGGATGACTAATTAATTACTCTCCGAGGATCAATAATGGACCCATCAAGTCTGTCAAACAACATAAACCATTGCATATATGTGCATGCATAAGCGTGTGTGTCTTAGTTCGAGTGAGAGCGAGAGCGAGAGCGCGAGAGAGAGAGAGTGTCCTTGAACCACGCCCTTAAACCAAACCTTGAGTGCTCATGACAAGCTGGCCGGTGGTGATCAGGAGTGCTGTTCAGCATCACATTGGCGTGTGGCGGTGAGTGAGTCGGGCTGAATGAGGGGCCGTCACAGCCGGGAGACAGCTCTATATGAGTGCATGCTGTTTACACAAAGGGGCTTTCTCCAGGCTTGGGTCTCATTCTGCCACGGGTTTGAAGCACCGCGTCCTTATAGCCTGCGGATATCTGCAGGGCTACAAATAGCCTTGCCAAACTGCCAATGCCAATGCCAATCAGGGTCGATTTTTTTTTCGCGGTGTAAACACAGTTTAATCAACCCTTAGCATTTCATAACCTGCCGGTGACAGATGCCGTGCCTCACCGTGAGAGCCAGAGAGCGTAGCTAACATTCAGCCATTTGCTCCACTCAGGAGGGCCGGAATCACATGACAAGCGCTGCGGAGTGGGAGCGAGGAGAGGAAGTGACACGAGTGTGGAGAAACAGGGGGGGGTGGGGGGGGGGGGGCCGTGGCTCGACAGGGCGCGGATAGAAGGCATGGCGGACGCCATGTAGGCCACCGAAGACGAAAGGAGAAACGCCACCGGAAGGATCCGAGGCAACAGGGAGGTCCAATCATATCGGGAAGTCCTGTCCCGCGTGGTGAGAGGGGTGTGGGGTGGGGCTGCTCACAGAGAGCAGGCTGTGTACATCGACAAGAAGTGAAAAAATATAAACGTAGACGTGAGTGAGTGTGGGCACTGGTGTGTGTGTGTGTGTGTGTGTGTGTGTGTGTGTGTGTGTGTGTGTGTGTGTGTGTGTGTGTGTGTGTGTGTGTGTGTGTGTGTGTGTGTGTGTGCATCGAAACGGAGATTCCAAATACTACACAGAGAGGATATCTTCAGCCGTGCACAAGAGTAGCTGCCAGATAAGTGCCCACTCCGGCTGTCACAACCCACACCAGCAGTGTGGGCCGTAGAGCACATACACACACACACACACACACACACAAAAGGCACGCAGATATATATATATATATATATGAACACATAGGCCTATCAAGCCACACACACACTCATGCAAATGCACATCACCACAAATCACACACTGGAAAACCTATGTAATGACTCACGCAACCCATTTCTGGTTCAGAGAGAGGCTAGATTGAGTTCCCCGTCCAAGTGTATCATTTAGAAATAAGGAAGACTGTGTAATTTTGTTTTTTTTTGGCCAGGATTTGTGTGGTGTGCAAATAGCAGAGCGGCAGAGAAAAGGAAATAATTAAATGGGAGATGAATAGAAAAGAGAGGAGGAGAGTGGGGAGGAGGGAGGAGGAGAGTGGGGAGAAGAGAGGGGAGGAGGGAGGAGGAGAGAGGGGAGAAGGGAGGAGGAGAGAGGAGGAGAGAGGGGATAAGGGAGGAGGAGAGAGGGGAGGAAGGGAGGATGAGAGAGGGGAGGAAGGGAGGATGAGAGAGGGGAGGAGAGAGGAGGAGAGAGGGGAGGCAGAGAGGAGGCGATGCTCGCCCTAGCAGCCGTGGAGATGGTGGATCTCTACATAGCCTAGCATGGCGCTATGCTAGCGGCTCGGGGCTACTTGTGGAGGTGGTGTTGGCTGCAATCAATCCACAGACTCTATCTTTAGAGCGGCGCTATAAACATTCACAGCCCACTTTGTATAACAGCTGATCTTGGAAACTTCAGCAGCAAAAAGAGAAAAAGGTCAACGGCTATTGAATGTTGCTGACCCAGTTCTGAAGATATACCGGTACTTGCCCCTCAGATATGCCATATATAATAAATAAAGACTGGTATTCATATATTCATATGAGTCATATTAATTACATGTATTAATTTGATAATTTACTTCCACAACATTTTTGTGGCGTAGGCTGCACATGTCTCTCCATCATGAAAAATCACCAAAAAAAAACAACCAATATAATAACTAACATTCAGATGCTCTTATGCCCATATCATTGTGATGTGATGTTGTGATGTTCAAGGCCTGTATTCACTTCACTGGGGATCCTAAATCTCGAAGGATTAAACAACGTTTGAGGAACAGATGACAGCTCCAGTCCAACTGGTGAACGTGGAACGGAGAATATAAATAGTTGTTTTTTAGATGCACTTCCTGCATGAGCTGTGTTGTTAATGAGGCTTGTTCAACGGTGTGTGTGTGTGTGTGTGTGTGTGTGTGTGTGTGTGTGTGTGTGTGTGTGTGTGTGTGTGTGTGTGCGAATAAATAGTGCAAATATACATTTAAATGTCATTATACTGAATTATAATGAGCACATATAAAACAATGAAGAAGGTTGTTTGAGAACAATGTAGAAGCTCCAAGCTCCATGAGTTGGTCTCTACAGTCACACTCAAAATGTGAGGCCAATACTGAGTGTCTGCCAGGAAGCTCAAGGCTGCTCCCATTATCCCTCCTCAGTGCTGAAATGAGTCACACAAGAAAGCCGGCAAGCTGTAGAACACATGTATTTATGACAGACGGATGGTCGCACAGACAGATAGACGGACTGATGGACGTGCACATAGACACGTATATGTACGTATGGGGGAACAGGCAGACGAACAGACAGATGCACGTTTGTTTGTTTGTTTGTTTGTTTGTTTATTATGTTATGTATCTTCATTTTGAAGGATCCACCACCAGAGGGGGACAAACCGTTTGAACGCATACGAATTCGTGCACACTAATACGCTAATGTACTTTCTCCTGCTTCGTCGTTGATATTTTTAATAACTAGGTCGAGATGTTTGGGAACTGGCCACTACGGACTCTAGACTAGAGAAAGCCCTGGAGAAAATCAATATGAGAGCAAAAAAAACAAAAGCTGTCTAGATGAAGGAGAGCTGGAGTAGGCTTTAAAAAATATAAACAGAAAGATACAAATTACACATTTCAAAAAAATTAATATTCCAATACTGCATAACAGTTTGAAATTATACAGAAGCAACATCTCAGATCTGTTTTTGCATGTTCAGTACGGTTCACATACAGCTATTAAAGATCAAATACCCACAATTACATCAGAAATGTAAATTAATTAAATAAACAATATAGTGTTGGTTCTCAAACAGAAAACTAGACACAGCTGATGTCACAACCTGAACTGGAGTGAAAGAGAAGATGGACTTTAATGGTTCTCTAGCTCCATCAAGTGGAGGATATTGATGATACAACCATTTCGTGTGTGACTCATGCATTATGCATTCGTTACACAATGTTAAATTCCAAGTTAGCATTTCGCCTTGAATGCTTTTGTCAGTATAATTGTTGCTACCCATAGGCTACTCTCATTACTTCTCATCTACGTCTTCATATGTAGGTATCCCGAACATGTGCATTTGTATGTATTTTAAGTTTTGTTACACCAGGATTGATTTCATTTTAAACAAAGCTTTATAACAATAACGATAATAACTAATTATAATAATATTTCAACTTAAAATGCCATTTTAATTGGGACTTATATACTGTGGATAGTCTTTCATAAACAGGAAAGTCTTCAAGCCATTTCAACAGTCCATGGTTTGGTTCTCTAAGGTGCTCAGGGAGTGAGTGCCATGAACAATGTGCGTCAGGCAGAAGCCCCGTGTCTCCCATGCTAACCAGATTCAGGCCCGGCCCTTGGCATAGGTGGTAACTATGAATGCCAGGGGCGCGGTCCGTCCATAGAGGTGCCTTTGGATTTTATTATCTTACCTTTACTATATTTACTAATTCTAATAAAAGTTTTACTAACATGTAGCAGAGAGTAAGCAGAGAGGAGATGAGGTGACCGGGAGGATGAGATTATGTGAGGGTGCTTCAGGCCTCCCATAAGGATACCAACGGCACTGTTTAGAGGTACTGCAGCTTCTTAAGGTTGTGGTCAGGGTTCCCAAGTGCGTTGCAGTTGTCCAGCCAAGAGGAGACAGAAGCACGGAGGATCTCCTTGCGTCTCACAAAAGTTTTTTGCACTGTTCCTGAGGTGCAGAAGGAGGTTTCACATGTGTATGATGTGGTTTTTGTAGGATGGGGGGGGGGGCAGTTTTATGCCAAGGTTAGAGAACGAGGGGAAGGTCTTGTCCGGCGAAGGGTGAGGTGGAGGGCTGGATCTGCTCGGGGGTTGCCATTGATGAGGGCTTCGGTTTTACCACTGTTGAGTTGCAGCGGGTTGTTTTTCATCCAGGCCCTTATCTCCTCTAGGCAGGAGGTGAGACAGGTGTAGGCAGCAGAGGGTGAAGCTGCAGTTTTAAAGCTCGGTGTTCATTTTATTGCCTGGAACATTGTCTGTGTAATCTATTTGATGTGTCTAGTCCATAAAAAAGGGTTGCACTGTATTTACTTTAAAAGAAACATCCACCTTACACATCATATAATACAGAGGCAAGGCCTGGTTTGTGTAAATCAACTAATGATTAATATCGTATTTATCGATAATCAACAATACGATCGAAATTGCAGCAAACATTCACGCAATCACAAATGTTGCCCCAAATTAACTAAGTAGGAAGGACCTCTCCCATGTTTAATAGTGATAGGCCTTAATCACAGAGGTGTAGGACTGGGGCGAATACAGGTGTATTTCATGAGGTTAATTATGGGCACTCGCATTCTGTCAGACCCATAATTAACTTAACGAGCTACACTGTGTTTTACCCCTGCTATTACACATCTGTGGAAGTAGAGGCTTATATTGATTCCCAGTTCCTCTAACCTTTATAGGCCCAAAGCGATAAGGTCTTCAGACCACACCAACATAATATTGTAGGGCATGAGCATAACAATTTAAAATGTGCCAAATGTGCACCCTATCATATCATGTCATATGGGTTGTTACATGATAAACATAAGATTAGAAAAGTATTGTTGGAAATACAACATTCTTGCTATGTGCTACCTGCTCTACCCTAAGCTTTGGGGGGTTAATAATTCAGTAATTGGCCCACAAATTACAATTCAGCATGTTCAATGTTCCAAACCCTACATTATGAGACCTAGAAAAGGGCGAATGCAGCAGCCATGTGTGATTAATACCCAAGTTCCTTTCCTTGCTAGTTCTCACTACTTAGACTTTGGAGAACCCCCTGAGGTATCTATCAGTCCTGTCAGCCTATGTCCCTTCATATTCTCTGCCTCGTGTGACACTGAAAGATCTAACGTCATCTTTGTACGGTCTAAGTTCAGCAGATGAACATGAAGTCTTTAATAGATACATATGCTTGCATGTGACAGCAATGTAAAAGCAGTAAAGTCATGTTGTTAAAAACGTTCCCTCTTGTTTGGTAGCTAAAACCTTACATCAGCACTACTGCTACGTGGTTCTCATAACAGCTGCACCTCCAGTCACCAGTGCGTCAAGCTCCTGAAGTTTTCAGATGACACCACGCTCATCGGGCTCATCTCTGGTGGAGATGAGTCTGCCTACAGGTGGGAGATTGACCACCTGGTGACTTGGTGTGGCCAAAACAACTTAGAGCTCAATGCTCTAAAGACAGTGGAGATTGGTGTGGACTTCAGGAGGAACGCAGCCCCACCCTCCCCCATCACCTTGTGTGACTCCCCAGTCAACACCGCGGAGTCCTTCCGCTGCCTGGGCACAGTCATCAGCCAGGACCTCAAGTGGCAGCAGAACGTCAGCTGCATCACCAAAAAGGCACAGCAGAGGATGTACTTGCTGCGGCAGCTGAAAAAGTTCAACCTGCCAAAGGCCATGATGGTGCACTTCTACACCTCCATCATAGAGTCCATCCTCACCTCCTCCATCACCATCTGGTACACTGCTGCTACCGTCAAAGACAGGAGCAGACTGCAGCGTATCATCTGATATGCTGAAAAGGTGATCGGCTGCAACCTGCCGTCCCTCCAGGACCTGCATGCCTCCAGGACGCTGAGGCGTGCAGGGAAGATCATGTTGGACCCCTCCCGACCCGGACATATATTCTTTGAAACACTCCCCTCCGGTAAGAGGTTGAGGTCTGTCAAGACCAAAACCGTCCGCCACAAAAACAGTTTCTTCCCGTCTGCAACCGGCCTCCTCAACAACGGCCCCGGACCCCCACCGACACTGGCACGCACACTACCCCCCCTTCCCCCATCAACACCCACAGTCATCTGCCTATGATGACAAGTTTTGCACTACTTTCATCATCACGCACAATTGTACATATATTCTTATCTTATCTTATTATCTTATTACGTTGCATATGTATATGTGTATAGAGTATCTCTATTTATTTTTTTATTTTTTTTATTTACTCTTATCTTTTTCAGTACTTATTATTCAGTACTTGCTTATTGTTTATTGTTTACTCTTTAGTCTTTATTGTTTGTTAAGATCGTGCGCAACGAATACGAATACCAAGACAAATTCCTAATATGTGTAAATGTACTTGGCAATAAACCTTTTCTGTTTCTGATTCTGATTCTGATATCTCATTGGGACGGTCGTGGGTTCTATTCATCATGTTTGCTTTTGTCACTAAGTAACATGCTTCTTAAATTAGGGTTAGGGTAACCTAACCTAACCCTAACCCTATAAAGACGGTGCTGAATTAAACACCATGAAAAATAAAATAGTAAAAGGACTCTACCCTACGAGTTGAGCGATGTCACATGAAATTCAAATCCTTATGTAACGGTTTTATTCGCTACAGAGACCCAGAAGCTGAGAGAGTTCAAGACATGAGGTAAAGTTCAAAGCAAAATTCTTTACTGAGAAGCTATGCAGATAACACAGGTAAGTATAAATAAAACTAAGTAGCACATCCACGTAATAAACCAATATTCCAGTGGCGATAAATAGGTGAAATACTAGACTAGAAAAGAGGACGTAATGCTGAAAAGTTGATGTTCACACTGGGAAAAACAAAGACAATTTGGCAAGGGAACAAAGAAAACAGGGAGGTTATATGGAAGGTTGTGTGGAAAAAACGAGGGGAGCAGAACACAGAGGAGGACTACTAGGAAAACAGAAAAGATAGGACGTGAACCTCTTAATGTTAGCATTCATGGAAGTCACTGTAGCTTTCCCACATCACATCTACCATCCGTCCTACCTCCATGAATGAACAAAGTCTGGCATGGCCTCTACTCAAGCTAAAGTGTTATTTTTTCATCAAATGGGGATAAATGTGTCAAATGTGTCATACCTTGATGGCAGATTATTATCAATGAAAATCCACACAGCTTAGTCACTGTAACTAAAATGAAGTAAGTTATTTGAAACTGATGCAAAATGTGTGGCCTATACTCAATTTCAATTTGTGTGTTCATATTCATTTCATTTGAGAGAAGCATTTGCTTCATTTGGGGGAATGGAGGGGAGGGGTAAAACCACATTTATAGACAAAAGGTTCATTATGCTTCTGATAGTTCCAGCAGGTCATATGAATGTGTGCAAATGTACCTTTTACTTTGCTGATTTACCACGAAACAGACGTGTGGTAACTAATATACACAATTATATTTAATTTGAGTACTGCAAACCAATCTGCTTGTTAGCAGTGTTAAATATTTATATAATTAGGGTAATAATTATCAGCAATAACAATTAATCAAAATTAGCATACAGGAAGAGGTGGTGTGGATGGGGGCCTGGTGTAAAGACAACACACCAGACAGAACTACTGAGCTGATTGGTGAACAGCTCAACTGTGGAGACTGTTAGGAGCACCGAGTTTCTTGGAATGCACATTGCAGAAGACCTCACCTTGTCCCTTCTGCTTAGCTAAGGGAGAAAATAAACACTTTTTTCAACTATAGAGGGCATGCATGCCTTCACACTCCATCCTCCCCCCCTTATATATCAGTAAATCAATACCTGGTAGGGAAACTGCAAGATGTAATAGTGACAAAAAGTTAACGCATTATGATCTCAAATGTGTGTTTATATATTATCCCCTACCCCCTCCTATCCATCGCACCCCACCTGTCAACCTATTCCTGCCTCTCCTTCTTTACTCTTGTCTGCAAAACTTGCACTTTGTTGCTGCAGTGTGGATGTTGCTGCAGAGGACCATTTTGAACTCTGCATCTTGTGTCTTGTACATCTCGGTGGCAGTTTGACCCATGGACCTAAGGGATATACACGGTTTTCTAGCTAGCATTGAAAGTTGCAATACTCCTCAAAGTGCTCTTGTTGTTTGTTGTGTTCCCCATGACCCTAAATGATGATGCCACCATGGAGCTGCCATACAGAGCCCCTCACACCATATGGTTTGGGCATGGGCCAGAGTCGAAACATCTTTGCCCATTCCTTGACCATGTCTTGACTGTGATTGAAAAGGTGAGGAGCGGGTTCCACATCAAATTCACCTCTTCCTGTGGCACGTCGCAATTGTAGGCCTATGCCACCAAGTGACCCAGCCTCTCTGCCAGCTGCTTCAGCTGTATGCCAGCCTCTTTATGACCTCTGACTTTCATGTTTGATATTTTAGTATACCAAACGGACGATGGGGACTTTTAAGTTTGAGATTCTCAGCCACTAGATCGGAAATCAAGCTACCTCAGACACAGTATTTTGTCAACAAGGTTAATTAGTAAATCTAACTGATCACTCAAGTATAGGCCTATTTATATAGGCAAGAGTAGTGCGTAGTGCCAGTTTAGTTCTTGACACACAAGACATAATCAACCGCTCACAAAAACGACTTATAATCTTTTATGACAGACCTGCTGCCTCTCCCCCTGCTCCTTAAATCAATCACCCTCACAGAGCTTTTTACGCAATTTTCACGGCAAATATTCCAGGCAGGCAGAAAAACAGAAGCGGGCAAAGCCACCAGGGCTACAAGCTTTGATGGGACCATTAGGTGTTTTTATTGGTTTAAAGTGTCCCTCAATCTGTTCTCTTCTGTGTAAGAGGTGGCTTGGGTTATCCGGCCTTCGGATGTCTCACCAGAGACAGTTCAGTGAGCTGTGCGGATGCCCGGCTCACTGAACTGAACCTTCCATAGCGTATCTTAAGGTGCCCAACAGAGAGCCATTAAGGACCTGGTTCAGGCACCGGTTGTGCCCCAGCCGCTGCCCCCGTGCTCCACGCCAGGTATGAAGATCGTGAGGAGACACAGCATCAGTAGGAAAACGCAGAGGACCACCAGAGGCGCAACTTCTTTGAGGTTGTTGTCCTGTTGACTTCTGAGAGGACCCGCAGGGTTAACCAACCCAGTTGGCATTGGCTGATCTAGGTGGACTGCAGTAGGTAAACAGTCTACCTCTATCTGTAGCCCCCCCCCCCACCAGAGTTGTGATTGACCTCGACACAGACGGAATTGACAATGAACGCCTGTGTCTGACAGATGGGTGGAATTTTTTATTCTGTTTTGCAGGCACGCAAGAGTTCTGCTGAATTACCCATCAGTTGGTTGACAAAGTTATCCACCATTGAGGACATACTGGCAGCACAGGGACGAGGCACTCAATCCCTCTTCAGTGAGATTGATAGGCATCTTTGGCTGTATTTGACAGTGCCCGTGTCAAGAGCAAGAGCTAAGCGGAGCTTTTCCAGCCTCTGTTGTATGAAAAACGATCTTCGCTGTACAATGTCAGAATGACGCCTAAAACACCTCCTCTTCCTCCACGTCCACAAAGATTTGAATGATGGCCTAGAACTTGGAGAAGAGTCTTAGGTGAATATAACATTACTTTTAGCAGCCTTTTGTTGATAATATTAAAGTGTCAAAGGTTCCCCCGTTGATATTTTTGTTTGAATGTTGATGACTAAAATCATTGTTAACTTTTGTTTCGTCCCATTTCAAGTGTGCAGGCATTCATTTTTGTTTGTTTAGTTTCACTTGTTGAAAGAAAGCTCTAATAAACGGCTTATGTTATTTTTAAACCAAAACAGAGAGTATCCATACATTTCGTTATTGACTTTATTCTTTTGATTCATTCATACAAATCATTTTCAGGGCCTTGAAACATAGTTAATGAAAGAGTATGTGTCCTGACGCACTGCTGACCTCACATTGCTTGCTTTTTTTACTGGCAGCAATGCAAATGGTCCTGTTGTATTAGCTAATTAAACTAGCTAAAAAAAGCTAAGCACCAGCGTTTCCAGACTGGATCGTACAGCGCCTTAGAATTAACGTATTTTGAGGAACATGATCACACACAATTCATAACCAAGAGAAGATATAGATGGAAATGTTAAGTAATATTTAGTCAAGTAATATCTATCAAGACAAACTACTTTTTTACCCTGGCTACAAATCTAGCCACATTGTTAAAAAATAAAATAAAACTATGCTGATGTGGTGACGCCAGGACTTGGCAATCATAGCTGATAGTTGATTGCAAGGCAGCCATAGCTGAGTTGTCACAGCCAAGTTGTAAAAAATGTAATGATACAACTCACATTTTTTTCGTGCGTCTGCTGTCATGCATCAAAATGATTGATTGGCTCTAAACGACATGTTTCATGCAACAACTGAGGTGTGTCGTTAGAGCAAAGGACTTGGCCATATAAAAGTATGTCACCATGGATGGAATCGTCGTATCACACCACAATTGATGGAATCACTGGAGCCCCCCCCACCCCCCCCCTTGCTGTTGCAGGACAGAATGGACTCATCATGTTCAAAGGCAAAAGGCTCCGGGGAGACCTTTTAAGAGCCTACCTGCCTCCATCCCACTTCACATGTGCTGCTACTCGTCGGGCACAGCCGCCATATGCACCATTCGATTATTGAGGGCCAGGTCTGAACCCGCAACACAGTGTCACTCCGAGTTCGTAAAAAATCGACGGTTTTGGCGTTAACTGCTGACGCAAAGGGTGTCCTTGTGTGTCTTAATTCGACGCAGGGGCTTTTCAACTCCCTTTCAAATCCCTCCACGGCGATATCTGACGCCCAGGGAAAGCGCTCCCGCAAATCTTTTTTTCTCATCCGATTGTTTATTTGATTTGTCCCTGAAACGGGGTAGGGTTAGGGTACTAGTGGTTAGGGTTAGGGTAGTAGTGGTTAGGGTACTAGTGGTTAGGGTTAGGGTAGTAGCGGTTAGGGTTAGGGTAGTAGTGGTTAGGGTTAAGGTAGTAGTGTTTAGGGTTAGAGTTAGGGTAGAAGTGGTTAGGGTAGGGTAGTAGTGGTTAGGGTTAGGGTAGAAGTGGTTATGGTTAGGGATAGGTTAGAAGTGGTTAGGGTTAAGGTTACGCACAGTTGGAACAACAGAGAATGGTGGACAGTGGCTCTAGAGGACACTATCGCTGACTCTGCTCTCAAAGGCCAAGAGTGCAGCAACAACACAAAATGCACGAGCAGGCCACAGGCGCAGTGGAATCCATCCACTAGCCAACTCGCTACGCCGCTGGTGCTATTTCGGAAAGATAAAGGGCCCTAGGTTAAAATGACTTCATCAAGGAGCATTAAGTGTGGGCAAGCTCTCCCCTCGAATGTAAAAATTAGCAATTGCGCTTTCTTCTTTTGGAATCATTGTGGGTCGTCGTCAGTACGTAGTTTGTTGTGAATCGCCATACAGGCACTTTACACAAGAATCTCTTATCCCGTAATTGTTAATGTTCTCGGCTATGTTTGCTCATGCTAAAAGCAGAATCGACACAATTAGGTTACAAAAATGTGCCTTGGTGAAGGCAGGTTATTTAATCACCCAGACTGGAAAGGTTCGTTTTCAGCTTTGCCAACCAGCTGTGTGCTAGAAAACCCCTTTGAGCATTGCCTTGCGATCTCAAGTTTTGAATTTCTCACTCGCACAACTGTTATTTTCACAGTGCACTGAGACAGAGTATAATGCCAATATATCTACCTATTAATCAAACATGGTGAAACACCACTGATTCTGGCGCAGCTTTCATAAACTAATTTGCTTTCTATTCATGACTGCTGTGTTGTGTGCTAGAACAGTTGGATGAGCTGAGGTTTTCCATTGCCAGCTGTGCAAAGATGCAAAAAGATCGAATGAACCACTACTCAGAACTCAACGCTCAGGAAGGTAACCCATTCGGCCAAGACATAGCCTCAGATGGAGACACCACAAAGAAAGCTGTGTGAAGTTTCTCCAAGTCTGCGAGCATGCCCAGTGGCAATTAAATACAGAACGGAGACTTATAAATTGTTCTACTCATAGTTTGTTTATGCGCTTAATGGTGTTTGACAAATAACTTCAAGCGGAATTATTTAATCTAACATAAATTTCAAAAGAAATAGTAGGTCTTATTAAGAAGTATTTTTGTTTTAACTAGGCAAGAACCGAATTAATTGAGATACTGAATTCATGAAGACCATTTAAAGATTTTAATTAAGATTAAGAAAAGTAACATCTCAATCCATGTTTGCGTAATCAGATTTGGCAATTGTGTCAAATATTCGTTCAATATTTACTGAGATTTTAAAAAGTTTAAACACACAGTAATGTAGACAAATCTGTAGATGCGTACGTTCTTTAGGTCGATGGAGTTAACGCACACGTTGCTACAGCGCCAACATAGTACCGCCTCCTGTCACTCACAAGTGCAGAGCCTCCGTGACCGATATTGGTAGAAAAATAAAACGGCAGGAGTGTCGTTCAGAAGTACTTTGGCTTTGAGGCTAATTACCCCAGAAAGTCCAAAGACGCACACCCATATGCAAGAACAAGGTTTTGTGTTTCATAGCTTTGGACATGCACAGCAATAGCGATATTTTTCACGAAATTGGACCTACACAAACTATACATTATATGAAAGCTGATTCTCCACTTAGTCCAACAGTCCACACCATATCATCTGTGACTAAACGCAACGAGGTAATAAGCAATCAAGAATAAACTTACACTTTACCTTTCACAATCAAAAATGATGTCTTACCTTTGTTGTTTTGGTCCTCAAAGTTGAGTTTGATGGCATAGAACCACCACAAACAGATAATCCAATGTCTGGGTCCAATTTAGCAACTAAACATGGTGTTTACAATCAATGATTAAGAGCAGGGTACTGAGGCAATTGGTATTTGCCTTCAATCAAAACACATGTCCTCCATCGCCATCTGGTGGCTAGATGCTGTATTTGGCCGTGTTTGGCTCGGTGTCATTCAATTGTATTTGCCCTGAATGTTCTATAGAGGGGTCAAGTATCAAAATTGTACAATGGGTTTCTCAAGATATCTACCTGTTTGTGTCTCATAGCACTATAGGGCTACCAACTGATGATGACTAACTGACAATTATTTCAGGTATCTTCCAAATATGCTATGTTTTAGCTCTATTCACTCTAACCAAGTAGTATTCACAATCTTTCTTATGGCACCAAGATTACATATTATAGCCCTTGCAGTTGTGGAGGTATACTCTATTTACTTTGGGTATGTTATTTTGGAAACATTGTTATTTAGCTGAATGGATTATTTGCGTTCTGATGGTATGCTAGTGTGTCGGTCTTGCAAAACACTGTCCGTGGTTCTAATAATGATTGTGTGTTCCTTTTCGTCTTTGGGTCCTAGGCTGTAGGCCCTATGTGGGGAGCGGATGGCGGGGGGCCCAGCGAAAGATTGCACCAGGGGTAGCGGCGCGCTGCTACGCTACACCACTGTATCATGATCAATCATATATTTGACATGCATTATTTCTCTGCACAAGTGAACGATCCGATTTCGAATGATACAAAATCCCCAAATCCGAATTTTGCATCACTTTGATTTGTATAATCTGAAGGCGAGAAGTTTGAATAGTAGTAAAACATAAAAGATCATTCACTCATTTTAAAATACTTTAAAATACCCCTATAGAGGGCGATATGCAGATTTGATTGCTGCCATCTCCCATCTTAGTAAGAAGGGAAGAGTTTAAATAATAGGCCTATGCTGCTCGATATTGCTATTTAAAATGTATGCGTATATTAAACTAGCAATTCGATTTAAAAAATGACATTGAGTTGTCCCAAATTATCATATGCAGACATATTTTTTGGGGTTGTTTTGGTACAAATCAACTTTTGTGGCATATCGGCTCTTTGTATGATGTCTAGTATTTACTTCAGATTTGATTTAAAAAAAAAAACATCACGAGGATGTCAGAAATGCATCAGTTGTTTTGTTGGTGTATTGTATTGAGTTGACATGTTTCAGAAGTCCAAATTGCAAAAAGTACTCACATTAACCGAATCCAGCAGTATAGGTGATAGGTATAGGAAAATTATTCCTGTTGTCCTCTCATTTTAATTATTTGATTAATAACAATTTAATTCAGAATTTCTAGAGACTGTGGAACTTCTTGGAATTCAAAAATAAATGCAATGCACCGTGGATGCACAGTCGTGTACTGTCACTTGACAAGTGGCCATGTACAGCCTTTGGGTCTGACCTATTTGATTCAGTCTCCGCCGGTTCTGACAGCGTGACGTCGTTCAGGGTGGCGCCCCCTCCGCCTCTCCTCCCTCCATCTCTCCGCCCTTGGAGGCGTTTCAAAGCTCAGCTAGGCTGCTCTGGAAGTGGTTCAATATATCGCTACGGTATAACTAGTTATTTGACACAACGACACGCACAGGTAAACTATTTTATACTAACAAGTATCTGTTTTCGTCTAGGTTATAGTTCTATGTGCTCTGCGTCACCTTATGTGTGTTGTCTGCTGCGTCGCCAGGCCTGCTTGTGTTGTTACGGTGCAATACTGGCTAACAGCATCTCAGTAGCCAGCGCCGTCTAGCCTTCGAAACATACGGGTTGTTGTTAACAATACGATCTAATTGTGTACAACCGTGGTTTCCCATGCTGACCCTGCTATATGCACATGACTCGATAGCGGCCAGATACATCTTGAGGTGGATTTGTGTTTCTATTGAGGCCTCTGATCTGTCTTCCCTAGAATGGAGGACTATAGAGAGCAGCGACGGCTTGCTAATGTTAGCTAACGTACGGGTAACTAACCCGCTAACTAACCAGCTAACTTGAGTCATGCCACTAGTGTTGCTTATAAACGATGGTCTTGCTCTTGCGGTGCAACCACATTGTTGATTCGTATGACAAGCTTGATCATGTTTATTTACCGTTCGAGAAGAACGGGTTGTTAGCCAGCAGTGGGAACAAGATTTGAGCATTGACAGCAAACGCTAATAATCGGTTCGTTTCCATTAAAATGATTGTCCAGGTCCTTTAACCAAGTATTGATGTTTAATGTGATTCTACTTTGAGTCGATGACGTTAAAGCTTGCGCAATGGTATAGTTTTTTTGTTATAATATTTTGTTTTGAAACCCAGAGCCACATATGATGCATTGGTTAGACATGGCAAGTTGGTATTAAAGATTTAGGCCATTTATGTGTGATAGTGCATTACACGTTGCATTCGTTCTAATACTGTACTTGGCTTGGGATAAGGACGTTGTCTTGTTTACCAGAACATGATGGATGATGAATAAGAGCCGAGCATGTGCCACTCCTCTGAAAATACATTAAAACTCCATCACATGCTTTTTCTTAAGTGGGAGGGAGAGAAACCGGAACTCTTGCCTCTGAGTGCAATATTGTCAAGACGCACTTTATGACCAGCCATGCAACTTGTTTATTTTATAAATTTGACAATTATACCTGTTTGAATCATCACTTCATCTTTTACTCTACCATCGCATACTGATGATTGTGAAACGTACGTACGGGGCAGATTCAGTTTGTATTCAAATGTGCCCCCAGGGCATGTGCAATCCAGTGTCTACTTTTGCACCCAACACCAAAGCATCATATGACACTAAAGTACTTGTTATGAAGTTGGTATTCTGTCTGTTCTCATTTGTAAATTCCATCTAACATGGTGATTATCTTTTTAGCTATATGGTAATGAAATATAAGGAAGTTGTCATTTACTTATTTGGGATGGGTTTGGTTTTTGTTACTTCTACTCATTGGTTATTGCAAATAATACTCAAATGTACCCCTCAAAGTCCTTGTGCCGAGCCGCATGCATATTATATGGTTCATGCAGATTTTAATTGGTGAGGCCAATATTGTGCTTATCTTATAAACTTTTGCAATCCTTTTGATGCAGATGACCGACAACACCTGTACATAATTGTTGACATTCTTCTTTTATTTTTCCAGTTGAGTACCTTCTAAGGAGGCCCGCCCACTAGAGGCCACCATGGGGGACGATAGTGAGTGGATGAAGCTTCCTGTCGACCAGAAATGTGAACACAAGGTGAATGACTTGTCGCTATTGCGCTTCAATCACTTCACTTGTTCTGAGCAGATGTTCGTAGGCTTCAAAAGTGTGCTTGACGTTGGTACCTTATCTCTTGAGACTTAACATATTTTCGCGTCATCCCTGCAGTTTATGATGTGCTGTTGTATAGCATTCTTTTTTTTTAAATGTTAAAGGACCATACTAAAAAGCTGTATTTAGCCTTGTGCCCATTACTTGGGATTCTCCTGTGTCTTCAACAAGCGTCTCTACAGGTATCATTAGGCATAGTATAGAATATAGAATATCTTCATGTAATTTGCTACTATAGATATGGTAATGTCCCAGCAGCTGTATGCTCATATAGTTGGTCTTTATCATTCCAATCTCCTGAACATAGCATCAAACCAAAATATGTACAGATAATTAGCTTGCTCCAATAACTCAATCTCGTCTTCTATTTGGGTCACTTTTCCAGTTAGACTTTGAACTCTGTCTATCTGCCTCCTAAAAAGAAAGCAGAATGGTTAGGCTTAAGGCTATCAAACTTGTCTGGTTCTTCCACCCAAACCCTCCCCTTCCGTAACTGATTTTCTCGCTCTCTGCTAAACAGGTCTGGAAAGCCCGTCTGAGCGGCTATGAAGAAGCCCTGAAACTCTTTCAGAGGATAGAGGATGAAAAAAGTCCAGAATGGGGAAAATACCTTGGCCTGATCAAGAAGTTTGTCACAGACTCCAATGTTGTGGCTCAACTGAAGGGCCTGGAGACAGCCTTGGCCTTTGTGATGAATGCCCACATAGCCGGAAAGTAAGTCATTGCTATTTAAATAAAGCAACCATACAGTTTGAGAGAATGTCAAACCTTGACCAATATGATCGTCTGTGTTAGAGTTTGAGGTTGTTTAGACCACATGCTCCAAAATGTGTTCATACTGGGGCTTACCTGTACAGGAATCTTTGGCCTTGGATCCACCAAATATCTAATTTTTATTACAATTTGAGAACAGTTTACATTTACATTTCTATGTTAATCATATCTTCCTCCATCGTTCCTCAATGTCTCAAACCTACTTGTGGTCAAATGACAAGGACATTTCATTTAAGCGTGCAATCCTATTTTAAAAAGATATTTTGGCGATCCCATGATCCACTTGCTCCTGCTGCGACACATTTGCGTGTTATGATCCGTAGTTTGAAAACCACAGGGATAGACGACACTGCTGCCATTTGTTTCCATACGACAATAGGGAGACACCGAATGAAATGCAGGAATGACGTAAACGTTCAATGACTCATTTTGGGAAGCTCACTTCGGCCTCTGCTCCATTGCAGCGGAGTAACCCGATGCTCGGCTGAGTGTTACTCGCGCCGGGAGTTTGTGTGTATCACATTCTGCCGATAATGTACACGTGTAGTGTGCTGTTAATGGACTGCTAGTCAATGGGTGTATGGATTTGTTTTTTCTTAAGGATACATGACTTAAGATAGTCAGGTGTGTGTTGGGTTAATCAAAGTAAGGATTTAGATTGTTGGCAAATTAACTGGAACATGCTAAGCCTATGGACTTCCATCTGCAGTCGAAGGAGGTATACGACAACCAATAGTCAGAGGATTCGGTTTTATTTTAATCAGTGGACATTAATATAACGAGGCAGTACGACTATTTCTCTCCATTAGAGGTCAAGCACATTGCAACAGTTAATTCATATATCTATTGTTTACTTACATCAACTCTAAGCAGAAATGACAATCAGCTGGAATTGTGAACTGTGCAGGCTGAATGCCTTATTTTTTATTATAGTTTTCTTAAATGCATTTTCAACTTATCGAGACTTTGATGCTGATCATTATTTCACAATAATTAGGAAAAAAACTAAGCTTGTTTAACAAACTAAAGGCCCTTCCCACATGCAGCCCTCCCATTCAATATTCAGGAACATTTCCTGCACGTGTGAATGGGAGCAGGGGCTGTTTTTATGTGAAATCTGCACCACCAATTTGCCTGCTCAAGACCTAGTAACTTCCCGGAACACTGTGGTATGGCTGTGTTGTTAAATAAGGCAGTAACATTGCCAGGAGAAGCCAGTAAAGGTTACATCTGTGTGACGTAAGATGCTTTCAAGTGGTGTGAGGGAACCAATCAAAAACATATTTGCATTGGCGACTTGTTTATCTTAACGCGTCAATGCTTTTCCGGTGATTCAAAACTGATATCAATTCAGCTTCTTTTGTTGGAAAAAAAGCTCCTATTTTAAGATATGACCGGAAACTGGACAGATGCCAAAATGATTGAGCTCTTCTCAATCCGCAAGTTTAATGGTGGCACCCAAATGTTTGGCATTACCTCCATCTGCTGGACTGTCGCTTGGCCCGTCTAATCCAGCATTGCTGTGCCAAGGGTGAAAGGGTGCAAGGCGGCGATGTTCCAGATCGTGGCTGAATGTGAAAAACCACTAGCTGTGCCCGAAAGTTGATCCCAGTGATTTACCAGGGACTATGTGTGAGAGAGGCTCAGCTTACTAAGGAATGAACCGTCTGTTGTCCCCTTCTGCTGCAGGACAACGGGCGAGGTGACGTCCGGAGTGATCACCAAGGTGTTCAACCAACCCAAGGCGCGGGCAAAAGAGCTGGGCTTAGAGATCTGCCTGATGTACATAGAGATCGAGAAGGCTGAAGTGGTCCAGGACGAGCTGCTGAAAGGGCTGGAGAACAAGAACCCAAAGGTGGTCGTGGCCTGCCTTGAGGCCCTCCGGAAGGCCCTCAGGTCAGTAGGGCCTCTCTAGGGTCTCCATGGGACGGAAGGGGAACTTATAGGGATTCTTCACTCTTCGTTTAGTGTCCAGTTGGATTAACGATCAGGCAGTGCTGTTTATATTACAGTATATCATTTCATGGAAGGCAGGTTGCTCATTTGTCCTGATTTATCTTTTGCCTTCTTCCCACAGTGAGTTTGGATCAAAGATTGTGACCTTAAAGCCAGTGGTGAAAGTGTTGCCGAAGCAGTTTGAATCCAGGGAGAAGGCGGTGAGAGACGAAGCAAAGCTCCTGGCCATAGAGATATTCAGGTGGATCAGAGATGCTTTGAGACCCCCGCTGCAGGGTATCAACTCTGTCCAGGTAAATGACTCTCCCGTGGACAGGCCTTCGATTTGGTATGGTATTTACCTCATGAGCCTATAAATGTGTTTGCCCTTTGTCGTATGTTCCGCTAGTTGAAGGATCTGGAGGAGGAGTGGGTGAAGGTGCCGACAGCCGCGCCCAAACAGACCAGGTTTCTCCGCTCACAGCAAGACCTGAAGGCCAAGTTTGAGCAGCACCAGGCCAATAAAGGAGATGAAGTTGACGGTAACACTCCAGAATCACAAAGCATGCTAGGCCAAGAACCAAATCTCTTCTCTTTGCTTTTGTGGAAAGGGTGATCTTAAGCGATGTGAACATGCAATGCGTAATGAAGCAGTTGTTTGCGTTTCGACCCAAAAGAACTGCAGATGAAATGCATCTCCTTTTCCATTACGTCTGCATTTCGTCTTCTGTGGTTGAAACAAGCTATTTCTACAGAGGCATATGATGATTCATATGCCAGGATCAGTAGTTAATATTTGTGTTGACTCTTCCACTCTTCTGCCCTCAGGGGAGGAAGAGGAGGACACGGTGGTGGTGGTGGATCCCTATGAGCTGCTGGAGGCGGTGGATATCCTCGCCAAGCTCCCAAAGGACTTCTACGAGAAGATAGTAAGCATGCCCCACTGAGTCCAAACTATACCCAGTGATAGAGGAGCTAGCTGGGGGGGGAAGAGGCGGAGTTGAGTTAATAGAATATTGTTTTTCAGCAAGGGCTTGTATGATGTACGCCTGATGTTCTTGCCAGAATTCCGTATCGTATTGTTTTCTATTTATGTGTTGTTTGTGGGGGCTAACAATGTGTGCGTGTCTGACTTTCTGCAGGAAGCCAAGAAGTGGCAGGAGAGGAAGGAAACCCTGGAGGCTGTGGAGACGCTGGCTAAAAATCCGAAACTAGAGGCTGGAGACTATGGAGACCTGGTCAGAGCGCTGAAGAAGGTTAGAGATTAGGATTATTAGTCTGTGAGGCTAATGCTGCACTGCTGTGTGATGCATTGATTTAACATGATTATATAAGCCTTATACATAGGATTTGATGTAGTTATTGATATATGTGGGTGGTGCAATGGCTACATTTATGTGTGGGGTCGATGGGACTGCCTGGGATCTAGGACCCAGTCAATTTGATGTATGTATACATGTTTGTATGTATGTACGTAGGTCTTCCTTAATGTTTAACCTGTCTATATTTTACTGATAGTCAAACTGGTGTCCAACACCCATGTATTGATGAGGTATATTTGATATAATTGATAGCTTATATAAAATTCTGCTAGCTTCTGTAGCACATTGGTAGTTTGAACTCCCTAGTCTTGTGTTCCAGGTTGTGGGGAAAGATGCCAACGTTATGCTAGTGACCCTGGCCGCTAAATGCCTGGCTGGTCTGGCCTCTGGACTCAGGAAGAAGTTTGGAACTTATGCCACACTTGTAAGTTTAACCAACTGCATGAATTATTTCTATCCATGTTGTGGATTATCATTTGCTTTGTTAAAAACCCTTTTAGGGTAAAATTGTGAAATGAATGAATGCACCTTTAATTTGTTCCAGTATTTGCACAAGCTCAACAAGCCAATGGAAAGAAAACATGAGTTGGCTTGTCTGGAGTTAATTGCATTGACCAGACCTTATACCATAATTTACCAATAAGACTTAAAGCAGGCCTTTTTCATTTCATTGACCTCAGATATTCAATAACTCTTCTCTGTTCTTCTCTTTTCTGCACTGCTTGGTGTGTGGTCGCAGGTGATGTCGACTATTCTTGAGAAGTTCAAGGAGAAGAAACCTCAGGTTGTGCAGGCCTTGCAGGAGGCCATCGACGCCATCTTCCTCACTGTGAGTACGAAATGCCAAGAAATCATCTGATGCAAAGTTTCAGAGGGAATTTATTAGATTTATGTTTGGAGAATATTGTTAAAACATTTCCATTAGGATGTTTGTCATTGAGAGATAAAGCATAGTAGCTAGTAGCTAACGCACCAAAACCTTTCCAATAGTCAATTATGCTAGCCAATGTGACAGACATGCGGTTCCGCAGAATTACCATGACTGCACAAAACGTTTCCCTGTATTTTAATATTTCCATGACCCTCGGGGCAGGATAGCTTCTTGTTTTCAGGATGCTGAACTCCCTGAAGAAATGCTCTGGTGTCCATATTCTAACTCTAGCCGTCCTTGAGCTAGAGCTCAAAGCCCCCCTGCGGCTGCTCCTTAATGACAGGGATCTGAATTCAGTGGAGGTCACTTTGGATAAACTAAGCATAGAATTATGTAAGATCTATTTAAATTTGAATATCAAGTATTAAATACTGTCCCACAACGGAATACACATCAATTTGATGACAAATAATGAGATCATCCATCGGCTTGAGGGATTTTCTGAATACCTTTTTTATAATAATAACTTGAATAACAAATGATAATTAATTATGTAGGGATGCAACCGTGTACTTTTTATAATTTCATCTCTGATTTTTGTCTTGTTTCCATGTGTGTCCAATGACAATTTTAAAATAAAATACAACCAAAATGATAATGCAAACATATGCCCTCCTAGACCACCCTGCAGAACCTGTCAGAGGACATCTTGGGCGTGATGGACAACAAGAATCCCTCCATCAAGCAGCAGGCCTCCCTCTTCCTGGCCCGTGCCTTCAGACACTGCACCCAGGCCACCCTGTCCAAAAGCGTCCTCAAGCCCTTCTGTGCAGCCCTCCTTAAGGTCGGTGCCTCCTGCCTTTTCCTCTGTGGTCTCTTCATGGCTGGAGGTGAGCGCTCCCTGAACTAAGGATTCACTGTGGCCTTGTCCTTTTAACCTTCTCGCAGCAAGTGAATGACTCGGCCCTGGAGGTTCGAGACGCCGCTTTTGAGGCCTTGGGGACAGCCATGAAGGTGATCGGGGAGAAGGCCGTCAACCCCTTCCTGGCCGATCTGGATAAGCTCAAACTGGATAAGGTGAGAAGGGAGAGAGGGAGGGTGTTAGGAAGGAATCTAGTGAATATACCACAGTTGGCTGAAACTGTAGAAAAAATCGTAAACAACATGGAAACAGGTCAAGCAAATATATACACCGAAGGGATATCAACAAGACTGGACCCCTTTTTTATTTTTTATTACTACTTTTGCCTGATGGCTAAGATCCTCCCCTTATTCCCATGGTTACAGATAAAGGAATGTGCAGATAAAGTGGAACTCCCCGGGGCTAAACGCGGGGCGAGCGGAGGAGACAAGAAGCCTGCCGCTAAAGCCCCTCCCCCAAGTGAAGCCCCATCCAAGTCCTCAGGCCCGCCCAAGAAGACACCTGCAGCCGCGGCCAGCAAGGTAAACAATAAAATCAAACACATTTCCTTTAAGATTGGATGTATGTGTTCATCAATTCCTGCATGTTTATATGTTGTGTTCAATTGGCACACTGCTGTAATAAGATGGTGGCATGCCTGAAGATGAGTTCTCTTTGTTGTTCTCTTGTCCGTAGCCTTCCGCAGGTCCTTCTAAGAAGGGCAAGCCAACCGCCGCGTCTGGGGCTAAGGCTAAGAAAGGGGTCGAGGCCAAAGATATTATAGAAACCGAACTGGCGGTGAGTTACAAGGGCCGGTTCCGCGCCAGAGTTTCCCCCTCCCTTCGTCATCGTCAAGTGTTTTTATGTTGGTTGCCTGACCTGCTGTCTGGCTGCTGTGGTCGTTTCAGATCGAGGTTTGTGAGCAGAGGGCAGCGCTAGTACTTCCTGCGTCCTGTCTGGAGCATCTAGATTCGGCCAACTGGAAGGAGAGGCTGGCCAGCATGGAGGAGTTCCAAAAGGTAACTTGTTCTCCCTGCTTATTGCACTGTGTTGGATGCCATTCAAACTATTTAAATATTTCTAACTCTCTATTGCATACTCCACACTGGGTCTGTCTTAGCCTGGCACCCTAATGTTATTAGCTCTTAAGAGAATTTAATTGGGCCGCTTCCAATTCACTTTGCATCTCAAATTGTTCATAAGTGGTTATCCCTTCGTGACAATTTCCATATCCGACAGCTCATCACGCAGATAACCATCTGTGCTGCAGATCCTATTAGATTAGGCATTCTCCTTTCTGCTTGGATATGCAGAGCATATTATTCAATGCATTTGTCAGCTTATTGCCTTGAGTGGAATGAGAACCCGTTGATTGACTGAATCACTGACTGTTGGTGGATGGTCTGTCTTGCTGTGCAGGCTGTCGAGACCATGGATAAGATAGAAATGCCCTGCCAAGCCTTGGTTAGGATGCTTGCCAAGAAGCCTGGGTGGAAGGAGACCAACTTCCAGGTAACCGTTGCTATGGTGTTCAGTTTGAAACAAAACGCTTTTGTATGCTGCTTGTAAGTATATCCGACCTCTCCGCCTGTCGTTGTCCTTCAAATGAAAGCAATCTTGTATAAAAAGGGTACGGCAAGGGAACGGCTATTGACGAGAGAGAAAAGGCTGCACGCTCACTTCCACCCCCATCATTGTAATCCTTCTTTTGTAGTCCAAACTAGTCGCTCAGAGATGTTATGAGTTATTTGATTGTGAGCCATCTAAGCTCCCGGTGTGACGGCCCTGCCCCCCCCCCCCCCCCCCCCCCCCCCTCCTCCTCCACACGTGTAGGTGATGCAGATGAAGCTCCGCGTGGTGGCCATCATCGCCCAGAGAGGGCAGTTCTCCAAGACCTCCGCCTCGGTGGTCCTGGAGTGCCTGGTGGACAAGGTGGGAGACGTCAAGTGCGGCGGGAACGCAAAGGAGGGTCTGACAGCCATCGGGGAGTCCTGCTCACTGCCCTGGACTGCTGAACAGGTGAGGCTTACGGTGTCTCGTGGTGTCTTAGGATGACCCGCTTACGGTGTCTTAGGATGACCCGATTTTCTCGTGGCTGTTCAGTGTAAATCCTGTTTTACTTTCTCGACGATCTGAACATGAAAAAACGACGTGTGTTAAATTGATTGAGGTTCTTGTCTGCCGTGGATAGAAGACCTCTACATTGATTCACCACATGCCCCCACGCTCCACTGCCCCTCTGCTTAGACTTTCCACTCTCAAGACGGGAGTCTTTCCGAGTAGTTAAGGATGAATTCCATTGCGAATGTGAAAAAGGCAATCAATCAATCAATGTGTCAAAAAGGAGCAAAAAATAAACCACCCCTGTCCCACTCGGTGCTGTAGACTTAGAAATATTGAATATGTATGAGGTATGACATTTATCATTCTGTGTGTGTTCCCAGTTGGTATCATTGGCTTTTGCTCAGAAGAACCCCAAGAACCAGTCCGAGTCTCTTAACTGGCTGGCCAACGCCATGAAGGAGTTTGGCTTCGCTGGGTGAGTGGGGCTCATCCCACCATGGGGAGGGTTAGCTCTAAGATGAATGGCTGAATTGGTTTCATAATTCTCAGAAGCATATACAAGTATCTGTTATGTTTGTTCACGATTTATAATTTAGTTTATTCAGAGCAGAGTCAACCCTGCCCATGTCCATTTAAACCACTTGTAAAGGGGGTACATATCTACGTATAAACATGCGTGTGCATAAGCATTCATGACAATAATGAATACCTTGTTCTTGGGACCTGGTACATGATGTCATCTGCCCTAATGATACCGTCCCTCCTCTCTAGGATCAACGTGAAAGCCTTCATCAACAACGTGAAGATCGCGCTGGGAGCCACCAACCCTGCCGTGCGGATCTCGGCCATCGCCCTGCTGGGGGTGATGTACCTCTACATGGGCGCCCCCCTGCGCATGTTCTTTGAGGACGAGAAGCCCGCCCTGCTCTCGCAGATAGACGCAGAGTTCGAGAAGGTTGGCCTTTTTTTCTCATGCCGTTAACGTCTTGTGGGATTGTTTGGAAATGTCTGCCATCCTTTCAATCCATGATGCATTTCTTTTCTTTTAAAGAAACATTTGAAATAGCCCCATGAGGCCAGCCAGGGGGGAGAAGTGACTAGGTTGAAGGAAAAACTGGTTTATTTGTGCAGATTATCTGTACTTCATCACAATTTTTCAACAGTTTTTCCTAACTGAAAACGTGCACACATCATTTTCTTTCTAAAAGGAAACTAGGTAAATGAAAAGATAACTTGAAGCTGAATGTATCTCAACTGAAGTCAAGTAAGAAGACTGATTATCTTTGTTGTACAACCTGTTCCAGATTCACATATTATATTTCAGCTGTGCTTCCAATGTGATAATGTATTCAAAAGAGACTCTCACTGAAGTGGATAAATAAATACTACATGTCCTAACAGATGCAGGGCCAGTCGCCCCCCGCAGCCACCCGGGGCACCAGGAAGTCTGGGCCCGAGGCTGATGGGGACGATGGGGACGAACCAGAGGAGGATGCGGCGGGACCACCAGACATCATGGATCTCCTCCCCCGAACAGACATCAGGTCAGCCCCTCTCCTCTCCTATTAGACCCAGCTGGTCCACATCAGGCTCACCGAACTGAACTGATCTTTATCATTGTGTGTCAATTAAAATCATTGAATACTTTTTATTTCTTACCTTAAGCGAAACAATGGCAATCGACCGTGTTTCACATTGACTGATGATTGATTCTTTCAGCGATAAGATCAACTGTGACCTGGTGTCTAAGATCGGGGATAAGAACTGGAAGATCAGGAAGGAGGGTCTGGATGAGGCGGCGGCCATCATTTCGGAAGCCAAGTTCATCACGGCCAACATCGGAGATCTGTCCCTGGCCCTCAAGGGACGTCTCAATGACTCCAACAAGATACTGGTTAGTAGGGCCGCAGATGTGGATTATACATTCATGATACTCTGGTCACCACGAGCGGTTCTTTGATTCAGGATTCCCTCCGTGCAAGATATTGGCAGTGGTTGATTCTCAAACTTGGGTACGGGTTCCCCTAGGGGAACTTTAAAGGATTGCAGGGGGTCCTTGGAACCATTTAAAATGTTGAAAATGAACCTAAATTAAATATGTAGAAGCTGAATATTGCCTTGAAGAAATTAAGTCTGAGAAATTGGAATATTATGAATGAAGCACAAGCCAATGTTTCTCACTAAACTAAAGTGTTTGCACCCCAAATTTAAAGGATAATTAAAAGGATTGATCTTTCAACCTGGACCCTATATTCCCGTGATTTTTACATAATTTGACAGTATTGAGTGAGAGTGTTTCAGTCTTGCTCTTATATCTCGGGAGAGTTGAAGATTTGCAGGATGAGAACGTGGTGGATATTATGAGTTGGAGAGTTAGAGAGCGTAATCGCATTCGTCCCTTGAGGATGGGAAAATAAGGTCCCGGTTGAAAATAATCTTCATGTTTACACCAAATAACATCCTAACATTATTTATAACAGTTGTAACTTTTTTTGTGCTTGAAATAAATAACTTGGAATATATTTTTTGGATTATTGCAAGAGTATGAACTTCATAAACCCAATTTTAAAGATAGAAACATTAGCACGTGACCTTGTATCAATTATGGATACAAGGTGACGTGCACATTGCCCTGTGTCTACTGAAATCCCAAGGCTAGTGGTGCCGCTGACATCAATATAACTTGTGTTTTCGGCTTTTGTCTCAGGTGCTGCAGACCCTGACTATGCTGCAGCAGCTGGCCACTGCCATGGGCCCCGGCCTGAAACAACATATTAAACCCCTAGGGATCCCCATCATCACTGTGCTGGGAGACAGCAAGGTACATCTTGGATCCAGCTTCGTCGAACCAGCATGGTTTTGTGACACTTTTCAACATGTGTATGAATATCATCATATGAAACAGTTGGAAAAATAACCTTTTCCACAAGTTGCATCTAGACTTGAGGCAGAGGGTAACCCCTGCAGTGCTAGACCAGGTCTTTCTTCAATGCCTCCATCACGGCTTATTAACCCCTCCTCCCCACACGTTGCTCTAGGCCAATGTGAGGGCTGCTGCCTTGGCAACGCTGCAGGCGTGGGTGGAGCAGACTGGAATGAAGGATTGGCTTGAGGGAGACGACATGTCAGAGGAGCTGAAGAGAGAAAACCCCTTTCTCCGCCAGGAGGTACACACACGTACACACACGTATACACACGTACCCACACAAACGCACGTACGTACACACACACTCCCACCCTCCACCAACTTGGTATTTTCAGCATGATAAATAGTGTGTGTGTGTGTGTGTGTGTGTGTGTGTGTGTGTGTGTGTGTGTGTGTGTGTGTGTGTGTGTGTGTGTGTGTGTGTGTGTGTGTGTGTGTGTGTGTGTGTGTGTGTGTGTCACTGCAGCTCCTGGGCTGGTTGGCCGAGAAGCTACCCAACATGAGGACGGTGCCGGGGGACCTGATGCAGTGTGTGCCCCAACTCTTCGCCTGCCTGGAGGACCGCAACGGTGACGTCCGCAAGAAGGCCCAGGACGCCCTGCCAATGTTCATGATGCACCTGGGCTTCGACAAGATGACCAAGGCAGCGGGGAAACTCAAGGTACCTCGCCCAACAACCAGTGTTGAAGTACTTTTTTCAGTTTTTTTTGCACGTGATTGACGATCTCGTTTGCTCCAGCCCGCATCCAAGGACCAGGTGTCGGGCATGTTGGAGAAGGCCAGGGCGGTGATGCCGGCGAAACCTGCTGCACCCTCCAAGGCAGGGGATGGGGCAGGTAAGGCTCCTGGGAGCAAGGCAGCGGCAGGTCAGTGGAAACCAGAGCGCCAATCCTCTCGATAAGCTCCCGCCGGATCGGAACACTTTACACAAACAAACACGTCACTTCTCTTAGTCGAGGGTCAGGGTTGATTTTTAGGGATTATGGAAGCATCAGAAACCTAACATTGACTTCGGGGGGGCCTAGGCGTTATTTCCTTTTCAAGAAGAGGTCGCCATGGTGATGTTTGTCCCTTCCAGGCCCCAGGCCTCAGGCCTCCGGTGACGACGCCACCGACTCCAAACCCGAAGGCAAGAAGATCAGAGGAGGGGGAGCGGCGGCCAAGAGGGTACCCTCCCTTTATCAGCAGATCATTGTGGTCCCTCACTATCATTTACTGGCTGTTACGCATTATTTACTGCTCATTATTTACTCAGGTACAGAGCATATATTATCACCAGTCCTCTTAAATCTGTGTCTTCATAATAATATGTTAACCGTTTGAAATGGAGCAAGATAGTTGAATCACACAAATTTAAAACGCTGTTAAACATCTGTGCCTGGGTGAATTTCCATACATTTGTTGTTTCATCATGTTTTTCAAAATTGTTTTCTCCCCCCCCACCCCCCCATCCCTCCTTATTGTTGATGTGATGTTCACCTATGATGTGGTTGTCTGTACCCACCCAGCCCCCCTCCCCTTCCGAGGAGCCCGCCACAGAGGACAGTAGTGGTAGTAAAAAGGCCCCATCAGTCAGGGGCAAGGCTGCTGCTGGAGGTCAACAGGTAGCAGTATGGGGGGGGGGGGCACCGAGCTACGTGGGGCTAACAAATGTCCCTCTGATAGAATCAGGCGAGCTATGGAGCCATGACTGGCAGACGATATTGGTGTTTGTTTTTATTTGTGTCATCTTCGATGACACTATTTGGCCAGAAGTAAAGATTAGGAAAAAGTTCTGCATTTAGTTGTGGAATAACCTGGGCAATGTTTTTCTACCACAATGGGACACTTGTTAGCCTCATGTCCTCCTGGAGATCTAGAGAACTGCTGTGTCTAACCTAACCTCTATCTGATCACTAACTAACTGGGATTATTACACCCCCTGGTTCAAAAAATGTCGTTGACCAAAGACAATTGAACTGGGTTGATGTGTGATTCAAGCTTTTAACATGGTACAAATCAGTGTGGCAGTATGAAAGGCTGCGTAGCGAGGAAGTGTTAATCAGGAGGAGGGAAAGAAGTGGGCCCACATTGTGAGAGGTTCAAGTCGGGACACTGCATGAATGTGTTTTTCCATTTCTGCGGCATGTTAGCCTACGGTGCTTCATCACTCACTTCTGCACATCGTTTACCTTTGCCGCCATCTCTCTGTGATTCATCCAAACCTCTTTGCTTTGCCTGATCATCCTCCCAAATCGATGTACGACATGAAATTCGCACATAGACGAGCTATTGATCATTTTAGCATACATAAAAACACACACACACACACACACACAGTCAGATTACGCTAATCCTTTTCCCAGGGGACAGCGGGTAAGAAGCCTGCTGCCAAAGGCATGAAGGAGGAAGAGGACCGGTCGGGACCCATCTTCACCCTGATCCCCAACGCCAAGGAGCAGCGGAGCAAAGAGGAGAAGCAGCTGAAGGTACAGCCCATCAGACCACCCGTCCTCGTTCAACACGTTTGTCCTGCGTCACACACCCATACTGGGTCAAAGTCCTACAGAAGATGTCCGTAATGTAGAGTCTCACCCGCTCTGTGTTCACGCCCCCCTTCCCCCCAGATCCTGAAGTGGAACTTCACCACCCCCCGGGACGAGTACCTGGACCAGCTCAAGGCCCAGATGTCCACCTGCTTCGCCAAGTGGCTGCAGGACGAGATCTTCCACTTTGACTTCCAGAGACACGTCAAGGCCATCGGCGTCATGATGGAGGTTGGGGAGACTTGAGTCTTTCTGTTGACGACCTTAGACCTATAGCTGAGGTCCAAGGGCGGGAAGTTATCGATGTCATCGGCACAGTGTCTGTTTTTTCTTTTTTTTAAACAATTTAATATCTACCATTTAATCGTTTAGCAAAGGCTTTTATCGAAGGAAAATCTTTGGGATTGGGGTCTACTGAATGAGCATTAATTAAGTCTACTGTGTACATCTGGGGTCAAACCCGGGACCCCGTCGGCTGCGAGTCAAACACACCGCGTCCGTCTGTGTCTCCAGAGGTTGGAGAGCGAGAGCGAGGCGACCATCGGCTGCCTGGACCTGATCCTCAAGTGGTTCACGCTGCGCTTCTTCGACACCAACACCACTGTGCTGATGAAGGTGCTGGAGTACCTGAAGCTGCTGTTCGCCATGCTCAGCGCGCAGGGCTTCCACCTCAGCGAGTACGAGGCCAGCTCCTTCGTCCCCTACCTCATCCTCAAGGTCAGCGTTCCCACCGGTCCCCGTCTGTTTCCAGCCACCTCCCAGGGAGGGAAAGCTGCTGATTTGCTTTGTTGAACGCTCCTCCTCCTCTCTCTGTCTCCTTCTCGCTCCTGCTGACGGCACTCTGGTGCAGATGGGGGAGTCCAAGGACGGGGTCCGTAAAGACGTGCGCACCATCCTGACCCTGCTGTGCAAGGTGTACCCCGCCGCCAAGGTCTTCCCCTTGCTCATGGACGGTACCAAGTCCAAGAACTCCAAGCAGAGATCCGGTGAGACCCACCGGCTCTGTTCTGGTTCTCTGCGGTTGATTTGACCCAACCAACTGGCGGATAAAGCATAATACTACGCGTGTTACAAGTCAGCCCATGTAGAAAAGCTCTCTTGCTCCCTTAGGGTTAACCTTCAGTATAGCTCTACAAAAGCTGTCTCTTTGCTCATCCAACCACAGTTAATGGCACACCTCAGAGATACGCTCTTTTCCTTTAGCTTGCTTTCCACCAACTAGATCAGACACGTTTTCAAGCGTCGCTCCTCAAGGCTGTAAAATAACGCTATGTCCGTGCCAGAGATGCAGACTCTAGTTTGCGGCTTGGACTCGAGTCAAAACTTAAGTCGCACACGCAGTGACTTGACTCGAGGCTTGTCCTTAGAAGTCCTGAGACTTGTCTCGGGCTCGTGAACGGTCTCTTATATCAATTCCGGCGCATTAACCTCAAGGGAGTGTCAGACCAGATGACCCGCCCCTGACTGTGCCCTCCGCCCCCGGTCTGCAGAGTGTCTGGAGGAGCTGGGCCTGCTGATCGAGGGCAACGGTCTGACCGTGTGCCAGCCCACGCCGGCCAAGTGCCTGAAGGAGATCGCCGTGCACATCGGCGACCGGGACACCTCGGTGCGCAACGCCGCCCTCAACACCGTGGTCGCCGTCTACAACGTCTGCGGCGAGCAGGTCTACAAGCTCATCGGAAATGTGAGTCGTGGTGGACGGCGACGTATAACATCAGAGGGGTTTATAGGGAGTTCTGGGTTCCTCGATTCATTGTCAACATTACGCATGCAACAGTTTGCCTCTTGACTGTTACCGTTACAAACTGTAACTCTTGGAAGAACTCAATTGAACAGCATTTGTGCTAGCATGTCAGGTTAGCTTAACATGGTGTATGTGATGTACCCTGAATCAGATTTTAAGGTTACCTTAAAATCTGATTCAGGGTAAAGTCAGTGCTTGGTCACTATTACTAAGAATGGTTTTAAGGTTAGAATTCGATTTTCTTAGTTTTGATTATTGTTTTATGGCCCATATCTTGGAACTGTTGTTTTATTTGCAAAAAAAGTAATCGTCACAAACAAACAAGTATATATGAATCCCTCATATCAGCAATAGGCGCGTACTGGCGCAGACTAATAGAGAACCATGTACCCCCCCCCCCTCCCCCACTGCAGCTATCGGAGAAGGAGATGAGCATGCTGGAGGAGCGGATCAAGCGCTCGGCCAAGAAGACCCCCGCCGCCGCCCCCGCCAAGCAGAGCGCCCCGGAGCGCACCCAGCCCCCCAACTCCACCGCCACCTTCCTGCGCAAGCCCGCCCAGGAGGACCCCAACAAACTCAAGTAGGCTCAGTCGGGGGCTTCATGGTGGAGTTCAGCTCTGGTCGTGGGTTAGAGTTAGCGGTCCATCAGGGTAGAGTTGGGCGTTCAGCATAGGGCGGCTCTCTGATTAGGGAGGAGTGAGTATATGGCTTAGATGTCATCCTAAGAAAATCGTTGAACTAACATTACACACCATGTTATAGCATTTTTTTCCGGCTGGTATAAAAAGTTGGATGTGATCAGGTGTTCATTTGTGACTGCGAATAACAGAAACCTGTTTTTAGGGAAAACAATTCTGGGATGTTGCTGTTCTTGTCCTAAACTCTATGCCGTTTCCCCCCCCCCCAGCCAAGCACGGTGCGAATAGTACTCTCTTTATCATACTAACCTCAACCTCCGCTAACCTTTTTTGCCAGGCTTGATCATGTGTAGCACAGTAAGGCCATTTAGATAAGACGGTGAACAGCATGTTGTATACCATTCTGCCCTCGGGCATCTTCTTTATGACTGACAACCATGGCAGACCTCTCGATCCTCAAGGATAATTGGTGTGAGTCTGTGACAGCTCCCCTCATAAACCTTGACTGACGGGCTGTTTTTCCTCAGAAAATCAACGACTAATCGATCTATCCTTGCCTTTCTCTACTATTATTTTCAACGTATTGCATGTACGTTTGCTCTCTCAGGCACAAGTACTATATATCAAGCATGTAATGGATCTGGGTGTGAGGGAGAAATGCTTCAATATGTATTTGCCCCCCTAGTATTGAAGTATTGACTCTGCTGCTGCACATCCACGCTCCCTTAGCAAGCAGTTTAAACATTGTGCCTGGGCAAGCAACGCTCTGATTGATTATGATTCCCGGCCTACAGGCCTGCTGTTTGTCTCTCTGCTGGTCAAAACTTGTGGCGCGTTTCTCTCTGTTTGTCTTTGTTTCTCTATGTTTGTCTGTCCGCCTGCCTCTTAACTCTCTGTGTGTGTCTCCTCTTCACGTCTTCTGTGTGATCTGGGTTCCTTTTTCTCTGCCTGCCTTCCTTTTGCGGAGCAGAATAATGTATCGCACGTATAGGATGTGAGTACCAGTTCCCCCCCCCCTCCTCCTCCCCCGCTGTTGTCTGGACTACTCCGCCTGGAATGTACATTTGCACACGGTTATATCCGCCTCACTCAATTAACCTACATGGACAAACCGCTGGAGCGCTTTTAATCATTGTCTGGCACTTTTGGACACAAACATGTACGAAACGAATCGCATTTGTTTGCAAGCATATAATCATCGAAATGTGAGCGCACCCCGCCTTCCCCTGTTTCAGTCCTCCACCCCCCCCCCCCCCCCCCGCCCCCGCCCCCCAAACAAAGCATTCACTGTTGCATAACTTCCCGTTCATACAAAGGAACAGAGGAATAATGGAGATGTCCCCATCGTCCCTTTGGTTGAAGTTCAGTGTCTCTGTCTCCGCCACACAGCCTTCTGCCTTCCTGAATAGGAAATCTTGTGGATTCAGAACTATGCCCCTGCTAGGCTTGAGGCCTCTTCCTTTTAATGGCCTCCGTTATGACCTGATATCTTTATTTGAAGACGTGTACAATGCACTCCCAGAGACTTGGCTAGTCGCACCCAAGATAAAGCCACTGAACAATTTTTTTGTACAAACATGTACGTGCCAGTGTAATCCCTGCATCAAGTTATCTGGTTTTGCATCACTGGCTGGTCCAAGTACAGCAGATGTAGTTTACATAGTTTTAAGCAAGAAAGATGACCAAGCCCTTAACCATCATAGCATTGCACTGCTGGGGCATACAGAACTAGATGCCTTCGCCTGCTGCTCATACATGAAGTGAAACAACTTGCCAATCCGCCACAAATTCCCACAAAAGGTTTTTCAACAACAACAGAACCCAAATCCAAATTTTTTTGTGAATGTCAATTGTTTAACGAATAATACTGCATGCGCCTTTCATCACTGCTTATTGTTTTTGACAGCATCATCCCAAAGTTCATACCTAGCCCAAAATATTCTCGTCTGTGCTCCTCCCCATGGCTATAGACGCCCAACCTCTCTGTCAGTCAGGTCAACCTTGTAGGCTCCCGCCGCGTGTTTCAGTGTGTCTGTGGTTCCGCCAGCTCTGTAGAAAGTTATGCAGTCCATCCTTATAGCAGCTGCAACACAGCACCCCAGCCACGCCCCCTGTCTGTGTGCCACTCACCTGCATCGGGTTCTGACAGCATCACAGGACTTCAGGGATCTGGAGGCCGTGAGGGACACGTTTGAAGACATACCTTGATATTTTGCACTTTCTGTGCTGTTTATCACAGGATTTTATAGCATAGCTTTCTAGTGATAATCAATAACCAGCTATTTAATTTGTTCATTATAAGAGGTGGCAACGCAAAACTAATCGTAACTCCGGTAAGCTACAAAGTTCAGAGAAAATAAAGCTAACCTTGTTTATTTCCATCAGCACTATCCAACTAATACGAAGTGGAAAAGAATGCTATGAAATTGTTTGGATATCAAGGCACCTCTTTAAAGCTCTAATGGTGGGCGGGAGTGGGATGGTTTGATTGTTCTGTTGTTGTTTCAGATCAGTGCTAATTAGCTCCAGTCCCATTAGTCCAAATGCATTTGTAGGTACAATTTAGGTCTCGAGTGACTCCCTCTATGCCTACTACCCATTATCCTATTGTTTATGTATTATGCTGTGCACGTCCCAAGGCTGTGTTTCAGGCCATTTAAATATCTAAACGCAGCCTTACTTATTCTGCTGTGATGCAGACTATAGATGGGATTGGATTTATGCAACAAAGATTTTGTAAATTCTTAATGTGGAACGCCTCCAGAGTGTTATCATTATGATAAATAGTCTCACGCCTCCTTGCTTTGCCTGCGGGAACATAAGCGTCTCCCGGCCGGAGCTGAGGTGATTGTACTGGAAGGCAGCGAGCGGCACTGAGCCTGCGTTTGATTCAGTGAGGACTGGAGCTTAGAGGCACTGATCTCTCATGCAGCTGTCTAACTTTACTCTCCTCCTTCTCTCCCCGACCCAATCTCATTCACTCTAACCTCTCTCCCCTCATCACTTTTACCTCCCTCCTCCGCTGTCCCCTGTTGGATCCATCTAATGTCTTCTCTCGTTCCGTAACCTCTCCGACCTCTATTACATTTTTTTTATTTCTCTCCTGTCATTCATCCTGCTTCACTCTTAAATCTTTGCTCACCTTCCTCCATCGCTTTACCTCATCTGTCTCTCTCTCGTGTACATTCTCTCTCTCTCTCAATTTCTTTATTTTATTTTCTTTCTTTCTTTCTTTCTTTCTTTCTTTCTTTCTTTCTTTCTTTCTTTCTTTCCCCCCCCCCCCCCCCCCCCCCGCCCCTGCCCCACCTCGTTCTGCCGACCCCCGTCCAGCCAAGCGCGTCAGAATGCGCAGCACAACGAGCCCTCCCACCCCAGCATCCCCCGGGAGTTCCAGCTGGACCTGGACATGATCGAGACGGACCAGGGCCGCGTGGGCGACCTGCCCGACCTGGTGCAGCACAAGCTGGAGGAGCTGCTGGAGCCCATCGTGATGCCCGAGCCCAAGTGAGCGCGCACGTACACGCACACGCACAAGCATGCGTATGCAAGCACCACCACTAATGGTTCAGAGGGCAGGGCAGGGTAGTGGTTCAGCGGTCAGCTGGGATGGTTCTGGGTTCATTCCCCAATGACTACAGTCTACCTGATGAACATGAACATATGTGATATTGTGTGTATGTCAACATTCACTGTACTTTGCTTTGTCCAAAATGTCGGCAAAATGAGTGGCCAAATGATTGGTTGTGTTTTTAAGGGCCTTTGCTATGATGTATTTGCTTTAAGTGTGTATGTGTGTTGCTTCCCCAGGATGCGCTCGGTCTCCCCCCACTACGATGAGCTCCACAACAGCACGGCCTCCACCATAAACTTTGTCATCTCCCAAGTGGCCAGTGGGGACATCAACACCAGCATACAGGCACTGGCTCAGGTAGGGAACACACACACACACACACACACACACGTTGTTTGTATGGAACACACACGTTGTTTGTTTGGAACACACGCACAACACCTATGCTTAAATAGAAACTGGTGTCACTTCTCCATCTGAATCGTGTTGGAGTTATTTGCCGCCCAGGGAGTAGCGACATAGTCCAACATTATTGAGCAAGTATTAATATCTGAACAAATGCTGTACGTCTGTCAAGAATTCATATTCACATTTAACTACTAATAAATACTAGGGGAAATCATAATATAATTGAACAAATTATCCACACAACCCATTGGAATGGGTCCTCCTTATCTCCGGCGTTTCTATTCAGACCACCTCTCCTCTTTGTTAACCCTGACCTTTGACCCGCTGTAGATAGACGAGGTGCTGCGGCAGGAGGACAAGGCGGAGGTGATGTCGGGCCACATCGACCAGTTCCTCATCGCCACCTTCATGCAGCTGCGGCTCACCTACAACACGCACATGGCGGACGAGCGCCTGGACAAGAAGGACATCTTCAAGCTGTACAGCTGCATCATCGGCAACATGCTGTCTGTGAGTGCACCTGCCCCGTGGCACGGCCGTGGTCCGCCGTGAACGCGCTGAACAGGGATTGAGGCTCAATCTGATTTCATATGCCGTCATTGTGGTCTTATTGTTGTTTTATAAAAAAAAATATGTTGGGCATGCATAAACAGTGACAAGCGTCGAAACAGCATTTTGGCGTTTCTAACCAGACTCATAAAAACCCGTTGAGACAGGCGGAACGTGACGCGATGTTACGTTGGAAAATGTGCAGCGCTTCCAAATTCAGGTATGATGTAAGGCGACGTTCACTCTGTCTCCCTCATCCACATGAGTATCTCTCTTTCTACCTCTCTCTCTCTCCGTCTCCCCCTACCTCTCTCTCCCCCCCCCTCCCCTCACCCACCCACCTGCTGTGCATCGGTGCGGCCCCTGTCAGCTGTTCTTCATGGAGTCCCTGGCCCGGGAGGCGTCCATGGGCGTGCTGAAGGACCTGATGCACGGCCTGATCACGCTGATGCTGGACGGCCGCGTGGAGGACATCGAGGACGGCCAGCAGCTCATCCGCTCGGTCAACCTGCTGATGGTGCGCGTGCTGGAGCGCTCCGACCAGACCAACATACTCAGGTGAGGGGGAGGGGGGGGGGGGCGGCTGGCTGTGTGGAGGGCTGTACGGGTCTGTATGGGTGGTGGTGGTGGTGGTGTGGGTTCTTTGTTGTTGTCTGGATTTGGATGAGAGTAGATATGTGTCCTTCTCGTTGAAGGATTCGGAAATCCTCGATCATGAACTCAGTGTTGTTGCGTCTCTCGTCTCTCCTCCCTCCTCCACAGTGCTCTCCTCGTCCTCCTCCAGGACAGTCTGATAACCACGGGTGGCTCTCCAATGTTCTCCGAGCTGGTCATGAAGGTAGGCAGCGGTCGGAAACACGTGGATGCGCCCCTACCCCATACGGGACTCAGCCACCATAAAATCAGATCTAGGGTTTGAATATCAGAATGCATCATGGGATTTATGTTGGGGGTATTTCCCCATATTGAGAGGGAGCGTTTTACAACTGTAGAGTCCTAAATCAAGGTAGCTACACCGTAACCTAGGCTGATCTACATTTTTTGTACCACTTCTCGCATGAGAAACCCTAATTTCTTGATGATGTTAAATCAAACTATGACCCAAAAATCTTGACTGCCAACTGGAGAGCCGACGTGTGTGGCCGTTCTCCCAGGGTGTTGTCTCATTCATTCATTCATTCATTCATTCATTCATTCATTCATTCTTTCATTCATTCATTCATCCACCCACCAGTGTCTGTGGAGGATGATCCGCTACCTCCCAGAGAGCATCAACAGCATCAATCTGGACCGCATCCTGCTGGACGTGCACAACTTCATGAAGGTGTTCCCCAAGGACAAGCTCAAGCAGCTGAAGAGCGACGTGCCCCACCGGACCCTCAAGACCCTGCTGCACACACTCTGCAAGCTCACGGGCGCTAAGGTACGGGCGCACGCACACGCGCACACACACTATATAGCACAAACTGGACATCTGCATGTCTTTTTTTAAGAATTAGGCTCCTGGGGCCGGTTGCACCAACTGGGCGTAAGCCTGGTCGTAACTACGCCTGGTCGTAACTTGGCGTTCTAAGTCCAACCTAACCGTTACGCCGGTTGCACCAACTGGGCTTAGCGTTCTTTTCACTAAGACCAGGCGTAAATCCTACGCCTGGTCAGGGGCAGGCGTAGAGTTGAAATTCCAGGCTGTTTCTATAGCAATTACATCCAATCCAATGCAGCTTTACCACCATCCTTGCAACGCTTCGCTAAACTGCATTTCAAAGCACAGCCGGCGATATGATCAGTGTTCACAGATCGACTGCCTGTCGGGAAGATATCGCTGGCCGATTAGTCCGTTCTCAACTTATAATCAGTTGTGAATGTTGTTTTAACTATGTTTATATGTTTTATATAGGCCGACACATTAAACAAATCTCTCCTACAGAACCATTCCCGTCTAAATGCCTGCTCGTCGTAAACCAGACATTACAAATACATATTTTAATTATATTCGTTTGCAGTGTTTTATTGTTAGGCATTAACACAATTGATGAATGACAATGAGTGAACGAATGAATTATTTATTTCGGTGTCCAACAGCATGTCAAGTAAAATAGTAAACAGCTGTTGTCAAGAGGTATCCTAGCAACGCGGTGATATGCGCATACCATGGAACATTCACATGGCCGCGCATGACTAAGACCGGGCGTAGTTAAGACCAGGCGTAAGTCCCTTTGGTGCAACCGGCGTTAGTTCCATTCTAACGCCAGGTCGTAACTAAGACCTACTTAGCAGTTACGACCAGGCTTAGTTACGCCCAGTTGGTGCAACCGGCCCCAGGCTATCTTGCTTAATACGACACGTAAACACATTTCAAGTACTCTTGTACATTTTGTTTACCCTCATTGTTCTTTGCAAACGCTTGCAATCCAGCTTTTACCAGTTGTATGTATTTGTGTATTATTACCGATGTTCTCGTCATCGTTTGTTTGTGCTGTTTGACCTTCAGATCCTGGACCACCTGTCCATGATCGAGAACCGCAACGAGTCTGAGCTGGAGGCCCACCTGAGGCGGGTGGTGAAGCATTCTGGGAACCTGTCGGGGATCAAGAGCGACCGGGGCAACGAGAAGAGCGGCCCGCGTACGGTAGGTCATCACCCCCCCCTAGAGGTTAGCCCCCCCACCCAGACACACCAGTATGGGATCGTCCGGTGACTGATGGACTGTCCTTACTTTGGAACCCCCATACCTGCCCATTTGTTTCCACGATATCTGATGACTGTATCTGTTACATGTTGTATTTATTGTCTTCTGAATCATGATCTTATTCCTAGCTTATCACTGGATGCAAAACTCCATTCTCTGCTCTTGATTTTCTTCTGCCCAGGAGGATCGGATGTCGAAGGCCAAAGTGAGCGACATCCTGTCGGAGATCTTCAAGAAGATCGGCTCCAAGGAGAACACCAAGGAGGTCAGATCTTCTCTCTTAGTTCCCGTTTGTTGTCAGCTCAGTGGGTTGGTGGTGTCGCCTCTATTCTATTGTGAGCTAATCTGTCAAATCCCACTTTGGATTCATATCTAAATTAGATTCCTCCCCTCGCAAAGTGTATGCTTGAGAGAATATTTCCCTAACCAACCAAGAGACAAGGCATAACTCCCACTGCGGTTACTAGTTTCTAGCCCAGGCTCTGCTGTCTCCCCTGAAGTCCTGCCACAACAGAGCAGCACTGCTGGATCCAGGATTAATGTGGCCCTATGGAACTGCACTAATGGCTTGGGAGAACTTTATCCTTAAGGGCCTGCGTTCACTTTGCCTTGTTCCGTGATGGATCCCTTGTTCACTAAATACTAACACCTCCAGGCTGTTTCTCTACCAAACTGACTGTGTGTGTGTGTGTGTGCGTCCCAGGGTCTGACGGAGCTGTATGAGTACAAGCAGCAGTACTCGGACGCGGACCTGGAGCCCTTCCTGAGGAACACGTCTCAGTTCTTCCAGAGCTACGTGGAGCGGGGCCTGCGCATGATCGAGTCGGAGCGCGAGGGCAAGGGCCGCATCCAGACCACGGCAGGTAACGCCCCCTGGGTCCTGTAAGCCCCCTGGGTCCAGCCCCCGGGTCTGTAGGGCTGGGGGTCCGTGGTTCTGTTAGTGGGCTCTCCCGAGGCGGAGGCCTCAGCTTACTCCCTCTGAGGATTAATTCACTGGACCCTTTATTTATTCTATCTATGGAAGATAGGGCAATTGAATGACGGCATTGAAGCGGAGAAATGGACTTCAGCCCCGTAGGTCAACCCCATGTTGTTATATTTCTTTCATTTGCATTTCTTTGTACCCTCAGTGTTTATTCACGTCGTGAAATTAAAAACTTGGTTCGGAGGTTGTGACGGTTGGCCTGGTGAGAGGTCGCTCACCCCCTTGCGTGTGTCCCGTGTGTCGGCCCAGTGATCCCCCAGCACGGCGTGGACTCGGGGCCTCTGGGGGGCAACAACGGGGAGGACCTGAAGCCGGCCATGTACTACGAGAGGCTGAAGATCCTGCGGCAGAGGAAGGGCCTGGAGAACCACACCAAGGTCAGCACGGCCTCGCGCCCACACTGAGAGGAGCCCACCGGCTCACCTGTGTGGATCCTATGACCGAGGTCATTGTGTTTGCAATCCAACAATAGTTTACATGTTCACGTGTTTCATACTGAGTCTTCATTTCGATTTATCTCGGACATTTAGCAGCCGCTTCTATCCAAAGCGACAATCACTACATTTGTTAAAAGCAATAGAAAAGACAATATATCACTGTCGGTGCAGTGATGATGTTCATAGGAACAAGTGCCGAGCACTTACACTTCCTTGGTTAACCCACCCCCGTGTTCAACCAAGAGGGTGAGGAAAAGACGCTGCACAGTGCAAAGAACTGTTTTTAAGTGCCAGGACGTACAGCATACAATAAGGCCCAATCCCATTTCTACCCCTTACCCCTCCCCTCTTCCCCTTACCCCTTCAAAACAAGGGGGAAGGGGAAGGGGGAAGGGGTAGAAATGGGATTGTGCCTAAGGGCTTCCATTAAGTGCCAGGGCTTAACCCTCTGTACCTCTGGTCTCTGCGACCCCCCCCCCCCCAGGGCTTGGGTGGAGTCGGAGGAGTGGGAGGCCCGGAGGACGAGCAGCAGCAGCAGCAGCAGCGTCTGCCCATCTCCTCGCTGCTGTCCCCCAAGCCCCCCGTGGCCTCCTCCACCGACATGCTGCAGAGCAAGCTGTCCCAGCTCAAGGAGTCCCGGGAGCTGTACCAGCAGGAGCTCAGCCCGCACGGCCACTCGCCCCCCCGCGGCCGCTCGGCCTCCCCCTCCGCCAACCTGGACGACCTGAAGAAGCGTCTGGAGAGGATCAAGAGCAACCGGCAGTGAGGCGGGCGGCGGTGTTCCGCACCTGTCACTTTTTAAAAAGGTCTCCATCTCGCGCTCCCCTGCTCTGTGCACCCCAATGCAGCTGATGGTAGAGAAGTGTGTGTGTGTGTGTGTGTGTGTGTGTGTGTGTGTGTGTGTGTGTGTGTGTGTGTGTGTGTGTCTCTGGTTCCCTGAAGACCAGCTTCACCCCGGAACCAACAGGGTCTCTCACTCCCTCGCTCGCCCGTTTTCACAGTTTGTTTACAACTGACCAATAAATAAATCCCCTAACAAGCAACGGCCCGTGTCAAGCCTGGATTCAGGATCATATTTTTGTAACTCAAGGCGTCCGATAGGTCGAGTCGCTCGCCGTCCAGTGGGCTTGAAGGACCCCCCCCCCCCCCCGAGTCGATGGCGAGTTTGAGCACGTGAGGTATGACAACATCTGTTAAGGTAGCGTATGATGCGTTCTAGTGTGTTTTTAACCATTATTTGTAATTGAACCCAGTCATAACATTGGGTCCTTAATTTTTGGGAAAACATTGCATTTCATTTGTAAATCGTGAAGAAGCATAATTAAATTGGCGTGATCCACAGTGTAGGACACACAGGTAGGACGGGTAGGTCTAGATGCATTGCCTGATTTACTTTTGTTGTACAGTTTTAGTAACCAATGGCTGAACTATGTTCCACCCTGTTCCGTAGGGGGTTATATTCGGTTGGGTCCAATGTTGTCTTGCCGGTCGCCCTAACCCTAACCTCTGGGCCCTCGGCTCTCCTGGGCTACTCTTTCCACACATGCAGACCCCCCCGTACATTAACACTCCCTACAGTAAAAGATAACCAAGAACCTTGCCACATCGTATATATTAATAAGAACCATTAGTGGATAACCCTTTTTCCTCCTGTTTCATATTGTGTTGCGTGGTTTTTGTATATACTGGGGATGGCTCACCACTGGATAGCATGGAAGCGCTTTTTGGCCGGATACAAAGAGTTGTGCACTTTGTTTGTAGTCCAGTGCCAGCCCTCATGGGGCGGTCCCAACGAGGGCACGCGGGTGTAGATACTGGATGGCCCCCAGCTGGCCTAGGAATGTTGAAACATCGAAAGAATCCGATGTTTGGACCTGTTTGCGTCCCTTCACAACGCTAGGGCAACTAGCAGGCTTGGCTTCATTCTGGTGCCCCCTGGTGGTACCAGAATGTTATGACAGATGTCTGTCCCTTCCTCCCGCTCCCCCCTCCACCTTTTTGAATTCAAGTATCCGAGCTAATCTATTCTAGACTAGTATGACTACCCTCAGCGGCTTGTCAACGACTTGCTAACCGTTTAATAATCAACAGCCGACCATCCAATGAGTTGCTCATTAGTTTTAGGTTGGCGCTCTTCTTCCTGAGCAAGGACATAGTTGTTATGCATTCACGCTTAACAGTCAGCACTTTTAAATCACTTGTCGTTCCCGGGCCCCACGCATGGCCTCTTTGGGGGCCATGTTACCACAGACAGATTGCATGAGATATGCACCCTTTTATCTTTTATAACCACTGCAGGTTCCAGTGTAAGTGCTGGGTTTGATTCACTGCAACCCTGATGTGAGTGGAGTACGTTACAAACTGTTGCAGAGCAGACCAAACTGGTGTTAAACCAGTTCCACACTTGCTATACAATCCTAAGTGACACCAACATGTTACCATACGTCTCCTCTTCTGGCCTTTTGAAATTATTTGTTTCGGGTAAATAAGTTAATATCGTTCAGCTCAGTTGAGTTCAGGAGTTGCGTTCTCCCGCTGTTCTGCGGTCAAGAATGATTTAATAGCAGTTCCTCAGTTGGTCTCACAGTCGAGCTGGTGAGTAGGGGTCAAAGGCAGAGCCATTTTTAACTTATCTTGGATTATGTTATGGAATGTACCATGGACTGTCTCCCTTGTAAAGAGGTCTTCACAGTGAATAGGTGCTCGCCACAACATAAGTTTTAACAGAAAAATCCTCATTTAGCACCGGGCAGCCAAGACGGTCAGAGCTACCACAGAATAATAACTTAATGTAAGTTTATGTTATGGCTCTTCCAACTGAAGGAATTTCACCGCACATGGTTTTGGTTATCTTGTTTAATTTTTTTGTATGGTTAAAGAGCATGGCATGAAGTTATTTTTATTTATCTTGTAAATAAAGTTTGCATTGCTAAAAAAAATAACGGTAAGCTGCTTAGTTGATAATATTTTTTGTTTTCTGATGAAGTTCTTGATGGCAAAGGGTGCTGTCTGTAATCATTCTGTAGCTGAATGTTGAGTGGGGGGAAATAAATAATATTGTTTTTTATTTATTCAAACTGCTGGTAGTCTTACATTGTTGCTCCAGTTTTCCATGTATAATCCATGATGGAAAATTTAAATAAAGTCCTGTTTTTTTTTTAACAATCTAAATTCATGGGCCTGTTTTTTGAAAATGCATTTTTCTGAAAATGAACAGTGCTGTAGTTCAGTTTAGCCTATGAAAACTTAAAGGAAACGGAATAACTCAATAAACCAAAGGCAGTACAGATTTCACTAGTTCCTGGTCAACTGCTTCAGCCTTGAGCTAAGCAGTGGTATTGCCTCAGGATAACGCGCGTTTGAACACATGTTAAAGAGACATTGATAGCCAGATTTTGATTTGGGTAGAGGGCCTACACAGTCCACAATGAGTCTCAAAAGGCTCCCCTATAACCGGAATAGGCTGAAGTGGTGCCGGGTGAACCACCTGGTTTGATTTTCCTGCTAACTGACATACATGACATACATAGCCTCCATCACTAGTTCAAGACGCCTAAGATGCAGCTTTAACTCAAGCTCCCTCAAACCTGAAGCTTTGGCTGGAGTAATTTCTGATTCAGCAGACAACCAATCACTTTGCTCTTCCTGATCTTCCTCAGAATGAGCACAAGTCTGCTCGAGGGGCAGTTTAATTTTGTCACACAGAATGCCGTTTTCAATTAAACCATTTTTAAGTTCCTCTTTTTATTTACCCGGAATAACCAAACCATAATACTTCGCAACTGAACAAAGGTCTTTCTTTGTGCAACCCAAACGTTGCATTGCAACAGGCTCTTTCACAAACCTGTCTGACTTGAATTCCATGATAGCATCACAAAAGCACAAACAAAAGTCAAACGTCTCAAAACCACAAAGATCTTCACAGAGATACAAATATGGGTCACAAAGCCTCAAAATAGTGTGACTTTAGGGCACAGACAAAACGCAGCTCACACACAAATGGACATTAAAGAGACAGCATCTAAACTGAGAACCCCAGTGCAAAAATAACACCAAAATAGGACTAGAACCTACCAGTCGCACTACCAATCTAGCACAATATTACAACTACAAATACCCCCAATGGAACACACTCGTAATCAATATTGAGCTAAAGCCATCACCAACTCCGATAGACCAAGTCTACACACAAAATAAATAATAATAATAATTGAATGAGCTGAAGCAAAATGAATTTTGTAAGATTTATTTGTGAAAATATATTCAAGAATAGCAATTTATCTCAAAATCAAAACAATGGGGTTTAAAGGAGACATATTATACCACTAGTGATGTCATATGGGATAGGTTTTCGAAACGGCTTGTAAGGCTAATCACACTCACACCTGGTGGTATAATATGTCTCCTTTCAAACATTTCAATCTACAAAAACTTAAACTATTATGTACTTTTCACATCATGGAAGCTGTTCACAGCATTCCAAAAAATATCCAACAATTTACAAAGAGAATATGCTGAGATAATACAGCTACAGTTGTAGAGATTGAAGCGTTGAATTGTTGGTCTTCGCCGAAAGGTCCATTTGACAAGTAACAAGTGCAAGCGTCATTCTGTAAGTTCAACCCAAGGCTATCAACTAAGGCACACTCCTCTTTATTTCGAGGACAATTTTATATTTTGTTAATATATCGTTACATTTTTATAAAAGTAGCACGTTCTCATGTAGAGCTGGTAATCACAAAAAACATCCTCATGTTACAGCTGGCTCAACTTCCTGTTCAAATCACCAATGTGTTGGCCATATGTCCTGAACAGTACACCTCACTCAGAATAACACACACACACACACACACACACACACACACACACACACACACACACACACACACACACACACACACACACACAGGATACCATATATAGACTAGTCTCCCCATTGGCTGACACCCTAGGAAACAGTGATTTCCTCGTCTGAGCCAGAGAGGTCTGATGGCTTGCTGCAGTCTGACGGTGAGGAGAGCCTTGGGGGGCCGCCAGGGTGGAGCCCCTCGTTGCCCGTCCCACCACGGCGATGGCTGCTGTGCTGGGTGAGCTGACGGAGGTGCTGCTCGCCCAGCTCCTCCACCTCCTCCTCCTCCAGCCCCCGGCCCCGGCAGTAGTCACCCCCACCCCCGCCGACGTCAGTGAGGTCGGGGTGAGGGTTGGTCTTGGCGGGCAGGGTCTGTTGGCGGCAGCCCCCCGTCGACAGGAGCTCCCTCTCCTTGGAGTTCCTCCATTTCATCCTCCGGTTCTGGAACCAGATCTTCACCTGCACACGCGGGGGGGGGGTGTGAGTGTGAGTGTGGATCCAGTAGTTCATAGAAGGGTTTATCTTGTATGTTACAATGTTACACATCACTATATCATTCCTATCATTCATAGACACACTAAATACCACGTTCCCTGGTTGACCTATGAAAACGCCTAGATATAGATACCTTGTGTTAACTGATCAATTCACTTTTAAATCATTTTGCTTTTGTTTAAACCACTACCTCGCTTTTGTCGTTAAGCTAGGAAGAGCCCTTGGCCCCTCCCCCTTACCTGAGAGTCTTTGAGTCCCAGCTTGCTGGCCAGCTTCTTACGGTCTGGCTTGCTGATGTACTTCTGCTTCTGGAAGGTTCTCTCCAGAGCTTTACGCTGGAGGTCGGAGAACACGGCCCGCCGTAGCATTCCCCGCCTGGGCTTCCCTCTGGGGGCCAGGGGCCAGGAGAAGGTTCCCGGGACCGGCACCACGGAGGAGCTCGCTGTGACACAGAGGAAACAGGGCTGTGGTTTGAGTTTCAACGTTCACTCAATGAGGTATAGCATTTGCTTGTGTAATAGAATAACTGAATTTGTCAGCTAAAACAACAAATATTGTTACAAATGGAAAAGAAATGTAATTCTCGTAGAATTGTGCACAATTTCTACCCAGTGAAATAACAATACGTTAAAATGCTTTCATTTGGTGGTCTTTGCTCTGTCCCCCTATTTGAGTGGCCAAAACCGCTGCTGGAGGAAGTTCTTATTTGAGCTTTCAGTTAGTTATGTATTTATTTTTAATAGTTCAACTTTTGAAGCATCCACGCAGAGGAACCAATGAGGGCCATGCAAGTCGGCTGGTTGGTGTGAAACGCTGGAGGAATCCCTTCGGGAGGATCGGACTGTTTATCGTGCACTCATTAGGCCTAAAAGTGTAAGCAGTAACCCTGACCAGAAAACCGTTCGCTTCGGCTGAGACTCTGATGTGAAAGAATAAAGATACAAAAACCGCAAAGCAAAGAAAGAAAGAAAGAAAGAAAAGGTCCCATTTGTGTGTGTCGGTGGCCAGAGAGCCAAGGGCAAAGCGAAGGACCCTCCTCCTGGAAGCCCCCTCACACTACCTTTAATGAGGCATGAAAGAGAGTTGTATAGGGTGCAGTTGTATAGAAGGGAGCTAATTGTGTAGTAATGAAGTGAGTGTAAAAGAGACGGCGACAGCCCAGTATATTGTGGCCCCGTTAAAGACTTGTATATCATTTCGTCACGTCACTGGAGACATTGAACACTCAATACAGCGCTTGGGGGGATTTGGTGGAGGGGATTTATGGGGAATGCGGATGAATGAAAGTGTTCAAAAGTTTACCTAAACGCTTAGATACAATGCAAGGGCCTTTTGGCTGCACACTGTTATGCATTCATGAGTTTATGGAGGTTCAGGCCTAGCATAATCTCAATGATAATGTGTAGCTGATGCTATATTTTCCTCTGCAAAGCAAATCTTAAGCAAATCCGAAAAATCATCAGGACGCATTTAAGTCATCATTCGATGCTTTCTTTCACTGCAACTGTATAGCTTATTCTCTATATGTTTGAGACATGTAGCTAAGCATCAGTCTGGTCCTGTATAATGTAAAGAGCCTGAGAGTATGTTGGCCCAATCCATAACCTTACACAGCCTCCTCATTTAAATGTACCGACCCCTCTGTGGTCTTGTGAGAACATTCAAACCGGTGAAAAGAGACTAATAGAGAATTAGCGCATGACTGGTAAAGGCCTGTGAGCAACATGGCTAAGCCATTGCTCAGCAGTGTTGCGGAATGCGTGCGTGCGTGTGTGTGTGTGTGTGTGTGTGCGCGCGCGCGTCTGCGTGCACTGGGTATTCGGTGTCTGCGTCTGTGCGTGCGTGCGCGTGCGTGGGTGCGGGTTGAGGGTGGGAAAGGGTGAGTGTGTGTGTGGTTTTCGCCCCTATTGGTCACGGTGCTGAGGGCTTTGTCGGCGCGCGGAAGGCTCGGTGGGAAAAAGAGGGCGCGTGAAGAGGCGCTATAGGTCTCGAGCTGGGAAGAGACCCGCCTCGCATTTAGAGCATGACAAACGGGCCTGATATATCGCGAGCATGACAAACGGGGGCTAATTTGTGGATTAGAACGACCAGTACTTATGTCAGCAGTCAGTATGGTTACTAAATGGGGAATCGAATCGGCGAAACTGATTCCGAGCATATCAGGGCGATCCCGCGTTAAAAGGCCTGTTTCCAAGACTAAATGTTGACGCTAAATGCATCGCGAAGCTATCTATACATGGCTATCTGTTATTGGGAAGGTACCCTGAGATTGTCACGCGAAGGGTTCAACCCAGGTAGGACTAAATGTTGAGCGTACAGCACAAGAAAGGCCACAAAGCATTAACGCAACATAATAAACCATTTAATCAAAAGTCGGCCTATTTCATCCTCTATAAATGTAGGCCCAGTGAGCTCCGGTGGAGTTATTCTCTTATTGCATGAATCAATGAAAGATAATGATATAGGGGCTATTGCACACACACACACACACACACACACACACACACACACACACACACACACACACACACACACACACACACACACACACACACAGAGACACACACAGAGACACACACAGAGACACACACAGAGAGAGACTCAGATACAACCACAAACACCTTATTGGAACATATTATGTTTTAACGTTGGTAGCCTAAGCCTGCTGCTGGTAAAACCTTAAAAGTCATCTCACCTGTGAAGTAGGAGGCTCGAAGGAAAGGTGGCAGCGTCCCGTCAAAGAAAGGCAGCGGGAAGGACTTGGCCTGAAAGGTCTGGACTGGAAAGGAGGCTCTGGAGACTGTGATAGGATAACATGACAGGTGGTTGAGACACTAATAAATTGCGATGATTCGATCTTATTATTAGAACTTGTATTTTATCTATGCCTACTTAAAATTTGTATGAAGCCTATATGGTCTGAATGTGGGCGTGCCTGATTTCAGTCCATGTGACTGAAGTATAATAGCCTGTTAGTCAATGATATGAGCTGAGGAGACGTCGGTCAGTCGATTTGTCAGTCTGTCAAGTCTGGAAGCCTTTCAACCTAATTATGCAGCTTAATTATGCTTCTATGCTGGTACTCTATTCTAATAATAAATGCAAACTTATACTAATCATACTACTCCTCGTAATACACCCTTTATAATAAAAATAATCATATAATCATAAAAGGCATAATCATATGATCAACATGAATCATCAATAATCAAAAATCAATCAACCTTACCTTTCTGTGTTGACGGTGCCAGGATGGCACGGACCCCGAACTTGAGATAAGTGGACTCTGAGCAGTCCGTGTGTGGAGAGTCCGCCCGGTGGGGCTGCTGCACGGAGTTCGCCTGCAGGGCAGAGCGGTGGTCTGTGGTCAGGGGGGGCACCGCTGGACCGAAGCCCCGCAGGGAGAAGGTGTCCCGAGAGCTCCTCGGCGCGTAATTCTGCGAAGAGAATGTCCGATGCACGTAGGTGACGGGCTGACTGAGGCGGATGAGGTCGTCCACCAGAAAGCTAGTCGGAAGGGACCGGGGCATGGGCAGGGAGAGCCCGGCCGGTGGACGTAGTAACCCCGGGTAGAGGGTAGGGGGCAAGGCGCTGCAGGGGAAATTCATAGTCAATCCGGACGGACCGAAAGGGTTAAACTAAATAAAAATGCGTGAATGGGATGGCCACTTTTTCCGTTAAAATAAGCTTGTCTAAAAATTTAAAACAAGTTCAGAGATGAACACGGTTGCTCTCTTTCGCTCCGTCTCTCAGTGCCTCTGTGTCTCCGGGTCCTGCTCCAGGGATATTTATCGAAGAGACGCTCGAGCCGCGCATCCCAGAATCATGAAGGCAGCCGCACGAGACAACACGCACTTGAGGGCGCGCGCGCACACACACACACACACACACACACACACACACACACACACACACACACACACACACACACACACACACACACACACACACACACACACACACACACACACAATCAAGTTCACCCTTCAACGGGGCAATTCCAATGGGGAGGATTCGAAGGCAGTGGATTGGCCGAGGCACATTCATTTATGATTGGATTAGAGTGAGAAAGCAGCGGACGCAGCAGGGACATTGCCTCCTCTATAATAAAGAACAAGACAGCCGAGATGTGGAAACCCTGACCGTTAAAATTACCTTTCTGTTGGCCTGCGGTCGTGTTAGCTATAGAACCAGCGTGTCTGTCCTCCTGTAAAGACCTGAGTGGTAACCACAAACACACAACGGCATTCATTATGTAGTTATAGAATAAAGAGACAACATTCAATTGAGAATTATTTTCTGTTCTTTTCAGCGTTTCTTCTTTAATGCAATTGAATTGCGGCAAATAGCTTTGATCAAGTTTATGTATGAAACACTCTTCTGTTTTATGTTAATATAGGGAACGGTGAATATATATTTTTTTTAGCTCCAGAGCTAATTGAAACATTTTTTGTTTCGGCCGAATTAGTCACCCTTTCCCGTATCGGCTATTTGTTTTGCGTGTCATACTTTGATACTTATTGTGATAAGGCCTAAATGGGCCTATATATATATTTATTTATTTTTACAATTGAGTATCAAAAAAGCTAAATATTGGATCAGGGAAAAAGAAATGCTTGAATTTTCTATTTGTCTGTTAAGTTTGGGCCTATTTATTAAAGCAGCCTGTATGGAAAGGGAATAATATATTCCCTATATTTTTTCATAGCTTAAATAAGTATCTATATATAGGTATTATATATATATATATATATATATATATATATATATATATATATTCCATATATTTCTTATCACAGAGGCTATAGACCAAATCATAGGTTTTATCTGAAACAGCCATGTATGAATATATGAATACTATTAAAATGTTGTATGACGTATATATTCATTTTATTTTTCATTAACAACCCATTATGAGGCTATTAGGTGAGACGCTTTGAAGGATGCTGCTGTGATCGTGGCCTCGCGCTCCTGATCCCCTTAGAGCATGACGCGACTGTCAGCCCCGGGCCCGCGCTGTCCCCGCTTCTTTCTCTTTCCTTTCTGTTCGTGACACAAATCGTTGTGGAAAAAATCACACCATTGAGAGAGCTCTGAAAGGGTCTCTTAGAGTTGTGCTCTGTAATGAAAGTATTGGAGATGTTGGACAGCTCGATGGACGCGGTGATGAATTTAATGGCGGTTTAGCAGAGGAAGAACTAACGGAGCTGCAGGCGCGCCCTGTCGGTTTGACATGAATTTAAAAGGCCTTCAAAGCGTAAACATTGCAGTTATTGCATAATTCTAGTTATAATAACAATATTATTATTGATATTATTAATAATAATGATTATAATTATAGTTTACTGATAATATTCTGATTAAAAGAACACTAAAAACAATAGGGGACCGAAGTGACTACTCTGCGGCCTTCGAATGTGTTATTAGACATTGCTCTTGTGAGAAACTGAAAGTTGCATTGACTAAATAAATACAGCAGGCTTAATTCTATAGAAAAGGTGTTCTCGGCAGACAAAAAAATGTGTTGCACCCCTTCTCACATAGTCCAAGTGACCAACGTGAAAGTCGTCGCATGTGGGTCAGCGTCCCCGTCCCCCGCTGGTCTTCGCGTGGTGCTTGACTTTAACTGTGTCGTTTGAACGGCAGAAAGCCTACGGGACCCTGCAGGGGGACAGTGGTCTATGTCCATTGATTACTAAAAGGACGATAGAGAACCTCGAGAACAAAGGAGGTTTCTGAAAAAGAAGATTTTGTATCGGTGCTAAAGAGTTTTTTGTAAAGGGTGAAGAGGTGAGTCGATAAGCCCTGTGACTGATGGCGTTGGATTGGAGCGCATTCTCTGCCCCTCCGCATATCTCTCTCCCTCTCTATAAGGTCCAACCATTTACCGTTATGTTTATTTCGTTGGTCTCTCGTTGTCCCCATCCCTATATGCAGAACATGGTGGTGGGCTGTTGCCTCATATGGGCCTAACCATATACTGCCTTTACTTTTAATAAATGTAGGCCTTTTAGTAACCTTTGCCACTGCAACCTAAACTTTTGATCTGAACAAGGTTTTTAAAAAATATATAATTGCACAAAGATCCAGGCCTCACCCACCCACAGCCCAACGTAGACCACTTTTTTCCCTCTGCAAATAAAATTTGTCATTTGAAAAAAAAGACGAGAACATTTCAACAACAACTCTAAAACCAACGTCACATATACTTTTTCCTATTTAGGTTTTCCCTTAAAAAGCCAAAGTGGTATTCACTAGGCCGGTTAAAACGCTAGCCCCCTATATAAATTTGCTCATTAAATCAATCAGGACAAATTAAAAAATATCAAATATTGACTAGGGGCCCAGAGATTTTAAGAGCCTCATTAATGTGCGCATTAAACGCGTTGCGTTCGTTAACCACCCAACTGGGGGTGTTAAACACCCAAAGGTTCCCCCGCTAACAAAGCAACCTGTTTATTCAATCTGCAGCAGATCTTAGGCCCGCTGGGAATTTCGACACCTTAACCAAAATCTCTCAAAGAGAAAGGGGAGAGAGAGAGCGAGATTGTTACTTTCAAAGCATTTTATTCCCTCAGAAAATCCCTTCATTGTACTGAAGTGGAGCAGATGGTTCTCTGCGAGCGAATAACGGGCATTAGCAGAACTAATTTTGTCTCCCGGTCCGACAGACAGACAGAGGTCTTACTGCACTGGTTCTTAACCAACATAACAGCTGTTGGTGAATTACACACCAGTTAAGATTCAAATATAATAGTCCTCGACAAGTCTTACATGTCCATGAACAGTCTCTCGCCTAAATCGACCCAAAGCCATTAGCCTGTAGTCACCGGGGCCAACTGACCTTGGTGCCAACCCGGGGCCTGCATTGACAAATAAGCTGGCAAGGAGCAGACGAAGGCTTAATTGCATAAAAATGAGGTTTGAGCCCTCAAAAGAGCTCTATTTATTTCCCTAAACTGGATTGAAAGCAGATCAGAAATCAGAATAATTTGCAAAAGGCTTAAACTGTGTTGGTCTGTCTTTCTATCTGACTCTCTGTGTGTGTGTCTGTCTGTCTGTCTTTCTGTCTGTGTGTGTGTCTGTCTGTCTGTCTGTCTGTCTGTCTGTCTGTCTGTCTGTCTGTCTGTCTGTCTGTCTGTCTGTCTGTCTGTCTGTCTGTCTGTCTGTCTGTCTGTCTGTCTGTCTGTCTGTCTGTCTGTCTGTCTGTGTCTGTCTGTCTGTCTGTCTGTCTGTCCGTCCGTCCCATTCGCGAAGTGAGAGCATCTGTTTTGTGGCAGTGTGGAACAGAGTGGATTAGCCAGGCCCTGCGTGCTGAAATGAGGCGACAAGGTTTAAAACCATATTAACTTTCCATTAAACATCACCTCGTCCTGTAAAGGGGGGGAAAAGACGCGGGCGCAGGGATAAAGCGCTTTAGAGCATGATGGGCGGGGCCAAGCGCGCGAGTGTTTTTCGCGTGCGCGCGACTGTCGCTCTCACTGCACCTGTTCCCTCTGTGTAGACCTACTGTAGTTACTGCTAAGCCTGCAACATATCGGGGTTTTCTTCTCTGTGCGTGTGTGTGTGTGTGTGTGTGTGTGTGTGTGTGTGTGTGTGTGTGTGTGTGTGTGTGTGTGTGTGTGTGTGTGTGTGTGTGTGTGTGTGTGTGTGTGTGTGTGTGTGTGTGTGTGTGGTGTGCGTGTGTGTATAAAATGAGTTTTATAAATTGTTATTACCAAATTGTCTTTAATATTTAGGACCAATAAAGACGTTTAATTTGGATAATTAGCTTTTTTGATGTTTGCTAAATGCACAACCTTTAGTACTATTTAATGTATTGGAAAATACAATCTATAATATCCTAGTTGAAACAATGTCATTGTTTTGGCCCTAAAAGCTGTGTTGTTTTGCAGCCATAATCACTCAAATAAACAAGTAAACATATCAGCAAGTTGATCCTCGATATATTCACTAGGTGCCAGCATTAGAATTCATGTTTTGAAAAAAAGGGGTCAAGGCAATTAACTTGTGACGAGAAACAAATGTGTGAAATACTCACTAGTAACACATACACACACACACAAGCACACACACACACACACACACACACACACACACACACACACACACACACACACACACACACACACACACACACACACACACACACACACACACACACACACACACACAAACACACACGCACACACACACACACACACTCACACACACCCTTTTCAATTCAATCCTCGTGGCATAATTCCCGTAGAGCCCGCTAAATGACCGGTTCTAATGGGCGGTGAACGCGGGCGACACTGAGTCATTCAGGGCTGCTGGAGTCTCCTCATTAGTTGTACATTGGTCATGGGAGCTCAGGGGCAGCAGCACATAGATGCTCTTACAGCGGCTCCCACATCAGAACCGCTCCCATTCTTTTCCATTCACCACTCGCTGTCTCCTCCTCGTCTCCGTGGGTCTCCCCCAGCGCCGCCGCAGCCTGGGCCCTGGAGAACACCTGGCAGGTTGTTTTGGAGCAGAGCTTGTAAATGCCCGTGGTTTAAAAAAAGGGGAGCTATGGGGGCTTGTGTTTGGGGCTTCTTTTGGGGGCCCAAACACAAGCCAAGCGCTGCTGGGAGGGTGTGTGTGTGTGTGTGTGTGTGTGTGTGTGTGTGTGTGTGTGTGTGTGTGTGTGTGTGTGTGTGTGTGTGTGTGTGTGTGTGTGTGTGTGTGTGTGTGTGTGTGTGTGTGTGTGTGTGTGTGTGTGTGGGGTTTAGTAGTGATACCGGCGATTTGGTTGTCGGCTCTGGTTTATATGATGGTTTGCAAAAAGGGGAGCATGCACTGGAGGAGGAAGGAGGGCGGAGGGGAGAGAGAGTGACCCAGCATTCACACCGACCTGGGGCTGCTCTTGACGTATCCCATAGCTTCACAGGGCTTCCACGCAGGGGGGGGGGGTGCCTCCGTCTTGAGGTGCTTCCCTTTCATGGGACGGGTCATGAATGTGGATGAGGGGGCAGCGAGAGGAGATGCGTGGGCGGTCCACTGAAAAAGGGTTCTCCAACCGGACATTAGAGACATATACTCAAACACGTTCAGGAGGGTTTCGTTCATGTGTTGATGTTAAACAAATTTTCGGTTTAGCGTGTGGATCAAAACATGTCATCCACCTGTCAATCCGTCCTTCCGTCCATCCATCGTTTTCTTTAACTTTGAATTCTTTCCCGGTGTTGTTTGTCAGGGTGAGAAGGCTGAGCCCCCCGACACAACACTGGACCTCTGCTTAGAGCCCCAGGGCAAAGGTCCCCCCCCCCACATACACACACACACATACACAAACACACATGACACACACACATGCACATACACACAAACACACACAGCACACCAACACACACACTTATCCCAGGTGCTGAGGTGCTGACCTGAAGAAATACTCATAGACAGCACCAACTGCATGTGAATGCGTGTGTGCGTGTGTGTGTGTGTGTGTGCGTGTGTGTGTGTGTGTGTGTGTGTGTGTGTGTGTGTGTGTGTGTGTGTGTGTGTGTGTGTGTGTGTGTGTGTGTGTGTGTGTGTGTGTGTGTATGTGTGTGTGTGCATGCGTATGTGTGTGTGTGTGTGTGTGTGTGTGTGCGCATTCGTGTGTGCGTGTGTGTGTGTGCGCATTCGTGTGTGCGTGTGTGTGTGTGTGTGTGTGTGTGTGTGCATGTGTGTGTATGTGTGTGCATGCATGTGTGTGTGAGTGTGTGTTTGTGCATGCGTATGTGTGTGCGTGTGTGTGTGCAAGTGTTTGTTTGTGTGTGTGTGTGTTTAGGCCTCGTGGGGACCTGGCCCCACACTGCTGGCATTAAGCCGCGGCTGCAGGGTTGAGCGTGGGGTTAACGGCTGAGACAGAGAGCTGGCAGTGGCTTAGAGGGACCCAGGGCCAAGGCCAGGCGTGGTTCTCAGTGTGGCCGGGGTCTTACTCTAGGAATGGAGGCCAGGGGAGGGGGAGCAGGGGGGGTGATGCGGGCTGAATGCGAGGACGCCAGCCCAGCGCTCCTTGGCTTGCAGGTATTGAGGGAGGGCCACGCCGCGTAATTGGATTGCGCGCCGGCCACGGTATTTATGTCACTTCTCATCTTGTCAGCGTGCTAACAGGCATAGCGACGGCGTTGGGATCTCCAATGGCGACGGGGGCTTCGCCTCGTCCGGACGGACGAGAGAGAAAGGACCCAAGCCTCATTTAATTCACATTTAATTCTCACTCAAGCCGTTTTAAAAAACGATGTCATTTGCATAACAGGGGGAAAAAGGGGACTCTGCCTTTTCAGCATCAGCCATGGCTCGGTGTGTGTGTGTGTGTGTGTGTGTGTGTGTGTGTGTGTGTGTGTGTGTGTGTGTGTGTGTGTGTGTGTGTGTGTGTGTGTGTGTGTGTGTGTGTGTGTGTGTGTGTGTGTGTGTGTGCGCGAGAGAGAGAGATGGAGAGGGAGAGGGAGAGGGAGAGGGAGAGGGAGAGAGAGAGAGAGAGAGAGAGAGAGAGAGAGAGAGAGAGAGAGAGAGAGAGAGAGAGAGAGGGAGAGGGAGAGGGAGTGAGAGAGAGAGAAGGCAAACAGAGCCAGTGTTGTAATCAAAGGGTCGTGCATTCGTTTGGTGACAAGCATTCTCCCACAGATCAAGGGATAGAGGGAATCAGCGACTGAACGCTTGTGTAATTGTCATTAGAAACAGCTAAACAGACAAAACCTTTGTTGATTGACTGGAAGTTCAGACTTTTGTATTGCTATAGAGCGCCTTGGCAAGTGCTGTTTTTTTTTCTTTTTTAAATGCACTCTCATAGATGCATTTGATTTGATTGTCAATTTAAACCATGCTAAATTATTAATCCAACATTTTGAGTATTAAATGAAAACATCTGATTAAGTGTTAAGTTATTCAGCATCGAGCATCAGGTAGAATAGAGGACCTTGCATAGAATACCTGCTTCATGCAGCAACAGCCCAAACTAGTTTTACAACGTAATATTCAAACACATTTTAATTGAACTAAGAGTTATCAATTAATGGCATTTAGGCCAAGATATAGTTGTAAAGGATGATGGCAGGATAGAAGAAAGATATAAATACAGATAGACATGCAGACGGACGGACAGATGTATATCAGAGAGAAGCTGATGGAAACAATCTTTTAAAGTCATGTTTCCCACACCTAGACACACGCATATATACACGCGCATACACCCCTAAACCCACCCACCCAGTAGTGCTTTGATTTAAAACCAGACTCTATCCCCTCTCACTCAACCCTCAATACACACACACACACACACACACACACACACACACACACACACACACACACACACACACACACACACACACACACACACACACACACACACACACACACACACACACACACACACACACACACACACAGAAACACAGAAACACATGCACATCTGCTCAAAATGTGATATGGGAAGAAAAGAGAGAGAGTGAAGCTGGGATAAAGTGACTAGTCAGTTTCCTGCTGGTTTTCACTCCTTGTTCTTTCTTTAGCTTTCAACCCTTTAGCCTGGCCTTCTGCTCCCTGCCCAATACACACACACACACACACACACACACACACACACACACACACACACACACACACACACACACACACACACACACACACACACACACACACACGCACACAATATGACCTGCATGTTTACAAATGTCTTTATGTGTGTATGTGTGTGTGTGTGTGTGTGTGTGTGTGTGTGTGTGTGTGTGTGTGTGTGTGTGTGTGTGTGTGTGTGTGTGTGTGTGTGTGTGTGTGTGTGTGTGTGTGTGTGTGTGTGTTTGTGCGTGCGTGGATGTGTAAGGGTACATGTGTGGTTTGATGTGGTTTCCTGGTGGAGTCTATTGTGCCCGGGCAGGAAACTGCTAATCCACTCAGATCATTCCCTGCTGCTCTGATAATCTCACTCGTACAAGCTTTGATTTGGCGGAAAGTCGCCTTTCTCTTTCTCTCTGCGTCTGGGTGTCTCTCTTTCAATGTTTCTATTCGTCTGTCTGTCTTTCTGACGGACGAGTTTCATTTGATATTGCATAAAAGGATGAAACAGAGAAAGAGAAAATCTCAAGTGTTGCATCAAACACACAGCATGGGTGAAGAGTCAGGTCGGCTGGATGCAGCTCTCTCTCTCTCTCTCTCTCTCTCTCTCTCTCTCTCTCTCTCTCTCTCTCTCTCTCTCTCTCTCTTACTCTCTCTCTCTCTATCTCTCTCTCTCTCTCTCTCTCTCTCTCTGGCCTCGCTCTCTCTCGTTAAGCTTCATGATTTGAACACTCCAGCTTAGACAGATTTCCATCTTTATGAAGGTAAGAGTTACATGCCCTTTATATGTCACAAGCCTAAATAATACATGTATTAATCATGAGTACGGCAAAAAGATGAGTCCTGCTGGATATGTAATTATCCAGCCTCATTCATATCCAGAGGATAAGAGAGCAACTTGACACATTGTTTCGGTGAACATTATATTGACAATGAAGATGATGATGATGATGACGATGATGATGATGATGATGATGATGATAATGATGAGGATGATGAGGATGATGATGATGATGAAGCTGATGGTGGTTAGGACATTACAATCTATGAATAAATGTATTTGATTTACTGTCCAAGACGGGTCATTTCAATTTGAAATTAGTACTCAATTAACTCAGAATACTGATAATAGAAATTTGATCGTTAACATATGCAGGTTAAACGGTGCAAGTTGAATCGACAGTGTGCATGTTTTACGCAGAGGATTTATTTAAAAGCCTGGAAGCATGAACCTTGAAACTAATTTGATCACAAACTGCCATAGAGACAATAAGATTTAACTTCATTTTGACCCACGCCCCCAGGCAGAGCGTGGTGGGGATAACCATGGCATCGCCTCCATGATTCACTCAAAGTTCCACGACAAGGCAAGAAAAAAACAAAATTTTCTACCCAATTTCCTGTTTTGAAACTTTGTCACACTATTCTTCAAGCGCACGTGCACACACACATACACCAGCAACACCAGATTATGCTTACGCGCTCAGCGTGGAAGCCATTCATTTTACTTCCTATTTCTGCTTTGTTTGATAATTTCACATGGCCAATACACACCGACCCACACAAACAGCCTGCACGTGCACGTGCGGTATAGCGATTATATGCCCTCCGGCCACACCCACTCGGTCGTGCACGTCCACACACATGCACGCACACACACAAACAGCGCCGCATAGGGACCCCGCCAGGAGGATATCCCGATTTCTTC
>NC_079420.1:18997517-19102517 GCF_026213295.1 Gadus chalcogrammus
CAGGGAGGGTTGACCGCCTGGCCGTCGCAGCAGGGCTGCTCACCGACAATGGGAAGGAAGCACCGTGAGATGGTCCACCCACACATTCACATGTGCAGACGCTTGTTCTCACACACACACACCACACACACACACACACACACACACACACATGCACAAACACAAACACAAGCACAAGCACACACAGGCGTTCACAGACGCACACACACACACACACACACACACACACCACACACACACACACACACACACACACACACACACACACACACACACACACACACACACACACACACACACACACACACACACACACACAAATACGTACACACACACACACACCACGCACACAGGTGTCGATGCACATTGAGATACAAGAGAATATGGGGGTGGAGGCAAGAACCATTGAAATCTAATTAATTTGTCATTTATCATGGGAGGAAAGACCTGTTTAACCTATGACCCCCCAAAACCCAAAAGGTTAATTGTCAATTTTCTATCATGGTAAACGAGGAAGAGTGTGTGTTCAATCTGAATATTTACCCATAATTCCGCTAGTAGAATCAATGCGATTTCAAACATCATAGGTGAGCAGGGATCTATACAAAATTTATGCCGCATTTGCGAAAATATTTGCTAAACTGTTTAACCTCTAAATGCTTTAAAGATCTTACCTGTTATCTCATATGACATATGATCAATGTGGCAGGAACCACCAAATTGACACAAACACTTACTTACTAAGTCACAAAGTGGCTGAACAATTTACATTAAATAAATACTGATAAAATTGTCACCATGTCTTTTCGAAAAAGATTTAAACAAAGTACTATTCCAAACATGTAGATAGAAAAAAGTTGTTGATGAGTATAAATACCTGGGAGTGACTTTAGACACTACATTCACTTTTAAAAAAGAACACAAAAGATGGGTAATACAGTGAAGTACAGCATAGCTAATTTTAGACACATTCGAAATACATCAACTGTTGATGCTGCTAAGACCGATGTAAATGCTATGATTATGTCTCACTTACATTACTGTATGTCAAGCTGGTCCCAGGCTTACAAGACTGCCTTGAAATCCATTTGATCACTTTACAACAAGCTCTGAAAACACTAGACAAAAAAATTCAGTACCACGAATGTGCCATTGTTTAACATGCTAAGCCTTGAAAACCTCATACTAAATTCTGATGTGCGCCTAATACATAAAATAATTCACAATGCTGGTTCATCACCTCTGAAAAAATGTGTCCAACCCTTCCAAATCTGAGCAATCAGCATTATCTTTTAGAGCTTCTAAAGCATGGAACATTCTCCCCAGTAATCTAAAAAGTGTTACAGATTTCCATACTTTCTCACGTGAAGCGAAAAAATGGATTTTAAGTAATCAGACTTGTCAGCACTAATCATTATTCTGTACTCTCTGCATATGTCTATTTTTTATATGTGTGTGTGTTTGTGTGTGTGTGTGTGTGTGTGTGTGTGTGTGTGTGTGTGTGTGTGTGTGTGTGTGTGTGTGTGTGTGTGTGTGTGTGTGTGTGAGTGTGTGTGTGTGTGTGCGTGCGCGTGCGTCTGTGTGCATGCCTGTTCTTATTTCCTTTTATCCTATTTTATTCTTCTTACCTGCCCAGGGACTGCAGATGGAAATTAGCTTTTAGCTATAATCTTGTACAAGCCATCTTTTTACTCCACGTAATTAATGAACCTCATGCATGGTCCCTGTTTCAAATAAACCAGTAAAATAATAAATAACAATGTCTTAAACCTGTTTTTAATCAAGGTCATGATGTGGAGATAGTATATAGCTTACCATTTATACTTATTTTCTCAGTACTTCCGGATATGAGCATGAATACCAGTAATATATGGGCAGTATCACTTGTTAACAAGGTTCTTCGAGTGAATGTCTCGTCCCGGTAGGGTAACCAGGAACACCTTACTAAAGGTTACAACTGGGCTGTCCTCTGTCACAGACTTCTCCCTTTGCACTAGCTATCCAGCCTCTTGCTTCAGCTATAAGAATGACACTCTTTATAGGTGGTTTGCATATGGGAGATGTATGTCAGAAGTTAACCCTTTATGTCGATGATGTGCTAGTGTTCTTATCTAACCCTGAAACATCATCTCCAACTTTCATTAGGATTATTAACCTGTTTAGCCTTTTTTTAAAGGCTAAACTTCAACAAACAAGTCAGAGGCTTTGCCCGTGGGCAATCATACTCCCATTCCATCCTTTCCTTTTAGATTGTTTCCCTCAGTTTCGCCCCATCATTTAATCAAATATATAATGGTAACTGATTCCTGATATAATGGTAACTTGGTTATGATGAAAACCCCTGGTAAAAATGTATGTGTAGCCTAGATTACTTTACCCTACACAAATTATCCCTATATTGTTTTTGTTTATTTGGAAGAAACGTAAACCTAGAAGTGCAGTTGCCAGTTTTATGCGTGACTATGGTTTGCCCAATGTCAAACCATAGACTTGAGGTTTTTATCTGATTGGGTAAAGAATGATACCTCCTCTATTTGGGTAGACACTGAATCATCTTTATTGAAATGTAGATTACAAGGTACTATGTTTTAGGAATTTCAAAAAAGCATCTAAGATAATTGTTCCAATCTCATCACAACAAATATTCTCTGGAGGCCTGGAGTTCATATAAGCAAATTCAAAATTTAAAAAAAGGCCATCCAAAGTGGAAACAATCCTATGGCTAACAAGCAAGAGGTTATTTATAACTTTTTCTGCCAGAAAATATACATTATTACAATGGAATAGTGCTGAGGGCGCTTCTGTTAAAGGTTGGTGTAAATTTGTATTTGAGCTGGTTCCTTTGAATACCTTACAAGCATTTTACAAATCAAAACAGATCAGTTATACAAAGTCTGGAAGCCCTATCTGAATTATCATGGACAGGATTTTTCTAACATTATTTAAAGTCTCCTGTACCTGAAATCTTGTATCCTGTGTCCCTCCTTTAGGCTATTTCCGGTAACCACCAATATATGTTTCTGTTTGTTTGTTTCATTATTACTAATAGGTTTGTCTTGTTATTGTTTTTGTGGAAAAATAGGAAAATCAAATAAATATAGGGTTAGAAACTGATTCCAATCGTTGATATCCCTTCATCTTATGTACATTTGTACACTTAGTAACATATGGACACATTTTGTTATAGGATATTATTTTTACTTATCTAGTCCCTTTTCATATTTTACCATGTTACCACAGATTAGGAAATGAAAGAGAAACAAATTTCTCAACTCATTAGATTACTTTAGGTTTCTTTCGATTTAGGCTTTATGTTATTATAAGAAAAATCCAAACAAATAATTCAATGGCCTAGTGAATGTATTGAAGTTCGATCCAAAAGTTGTGTCCAGATGAACACTCAGGCTTAATGAATTGGACATTGCTACGGGCCTAGCCTATATGCTTAATTCTGTGAGGGCTACTTGCCTTGAGTCAATCACAAAGCACTTGCATTTATCTTTTGTAATAACACTTGAGGTCTCTCTCTCACTTAGTCTATATGAATGCAGTAATTGTGTTTATCTTTTCAAACGCTGGGACTGGATATGTCATTCACAGATGATCATTCGCTCAAACAACCTCGCAACAAAACAGACCCACTCCAAGATCAAAGCCTCGTAATGACGGCATTCACTTAATGTTGCATTTCAACAATTCCCAATTATTTTTGGGAACCTTCGGCACATTTCATTAGGAGATTAAAATGAAATCTAGAGAATTGTATAAAGAAAATAAGCAAAGCGGATTTGCAACGTGTTTATAATTCAGAATGGTGTCCACTGACCGAGGGCAGGGTGTGTGGTCTGATTCGAGGGCGAGAGGGTCGAGTGCTACTTAAGCTTTAACTGGAATGTTAGTCTGGTATTCTGGCCTGAAAAAGAGAGAACATTCCCAAAAGTAATTTATCTGGGGAGTTGGGATGAATGAGGCCGCTCCAAATAAACCCAAAGACCAAAGTTCTCAAATATATAGAATTAACTATTTTATACAACTATTCTATATATATATACACCCTCCAGAGTGGAAAACTTAAATACGCTCCGCCGTAGCGTTTCCGTCTACACTGCCAAGATGCAAAACTCTGCTCAGATCTGCTCACGTCGCGTACACGTTTACGTCACACACATGCGCCAGTACAGGGAAATAAACAAACATGTTGGATTATTTCCATGCGTTGGACCGTCAAGCTGCTCTGGCAGCTCTAATAAACGTACATTTCCACAAAATGTACAGGATATGTACAGATAGTATTACTGAACAGAGAAGGATCTGTAAATATGTTTTGGTTTTCGCGGCGCAGATAAGAGAAGAAGGAAGATTCTGCGTATGCACTCAGACATGGCGGTGTTGTGTGATAGTGTATCACTGCACCACCAAGCCGTCTGGCATGCATACACAATCGAAATCCACACACTTTTGCGACACCGTATGCACGTAGATTTCTTCCCGAAAACGCTCGCCTAAACGCAGAATAAAAAGTGACTTTTGCGTCCTCTGTTCAGACCGTCATCATGTAAACGTAGGCTCAGACATAAAGAAACGTTAAATGGCTTAAATCAAGTGAAGGGATTTGAACAAGTTCAAAAGTTTAAAATGGAGTAAACAATGTAAACATGCACACCATTTAAGAAAAAGCTAATGGTTGGAAACAAATAAAGTGACTGAAAGAAAAGCGCAAAGGATTCCTAAAAATGCAGAAATGTAAAAGGTCAGATGTATTGCCCTGCACTGCTGGTGTGTGTGTGTGTGTGTGTGTGTGTGTGTGTGTGTGTGTGTGTGTGTGTGTGTGTGTGTGTGTGTGTGTGTGTGTGTGTGTGTGTGTGTGTGTGTGTGTATTTAAGAGAATAGCGAGCCAGTGCGTGATTAAAAGTAGCTCAATAGAGTGGGGGAAAAACAGCCCAATCTGGCAACACTGCCTCAACGTCTTCCAAAAGTAGCCCAATCCGGCGAGAAAAACCGCCCAATCTGGCAACACGGCTGAACGTCCTCACTAAAACTGTGATTCCCTAGGTGGAAAATTGAGGAAGGAGATAGGTCCCAAAGTTTGTAGAGAGAATAATAAAGAAAGAAAGAATAAAACTTATGAAGAACAATAGTTGAGCGCTGCATGCAGAACTCACCTAATAATAATAATAATAATAATAATAATAATAATAATATGCATATATATGCATATTATTATTATATATGCAAATACTACCAAAAATATCTATACTGCCAAAAACACAATAAATCTTGTAGAGGCTCTGTTCTTACTGTCTCAAGTGTGCCCTCTACTGGAGATCCCGCGTTCACGTGTTATATAAATTGATTAAATGTTTCAGGTTTCATAGCCTAGATGGATGGATCCATTAACATATATTTCTCTCTGATTGCATGTTTCTTTGCTTATTTATTAGCTTGTTTGTTTCACTGCTTGATTGTTAACTACGCTATTCAACACGCTATACATTTTGTCATATTTCCTGCTGTTTGGCATCATCAGGGTTATCGGTTATCATCTAAGTGGTTCTAATGTCAACTCTTTAAATGCCTTTGATATCTGTTTTGGTGCATATAAATCGTCCGTCTTTCATGCCACAGGCATTATCGATTAGTGTTAATGATGTATCCGTTCTAAACAAAACCAGAACAATCCAGTTACCTGTATTGATTAAACTGTGTACTAGGCAGACTTCAACCACATGCCATTCTAAAATGCGCCCTGTGCTCGATTGATTGGGTCTGTACAACACCGGCTGCCTGGGAGACTCAAAGTAAACTCGTGGCTTGGGTGACAGCATACGTTCATCATAACCAGGCTATAATACATAGCTCTTGAAGTGAAAGTATACATTTGTTCAGCGATGTCTAACGATGCAGCAAAACTCTCCAATAACCTCTTACGCATGAAGGTAAGTGGTTGCTAGCAACGTGCTAGTCTTAGCTGCCCATGCTGTGCCAGCTAATGAAGCTACTTGATTGTGATAACCAAGTTACTTATTTAACCTCATGTACCTGTGTCTTGATGTTCTCTAGTTCATGCAGAGAGGCCTTGACGCAGAAACTAAGAAACAGCTGGAAGAGGACGAGAAAAGAATCATAAGCGATGAGCACTGGTATCTTGACTTGCCAGAGCTCAAGGCTAAAGAGTATGTGCTAATCACAATCTATGTTGACTTGCGCTGTCCACGTTTAATAACCACGTAATGAAGAAATCAAAACGCTTTCAGATCAATGTTTCAGTTTTAAATAGTATTGATCACCGAAATTATAATTGGTCAGACGTTATTATAACCAAGATGTCGAATAACAGATTGTATTTGACAACTGGACTTAAAAATAGCTGTGTGATGACGACGCTGAAGTTGGCATCCGATTCGCAGCATCCGATTCGGCTTGAAAACCACTTAGAATCTTCAAATCGGTCCTGATTGAAAACCACTACACCTAGACTCTTCAAATCTGGACTACATTATCACAGTGAGGCTATACATTATGTAAAACATAGTTTTAGCATTTTCACAAATAGGGTAAAGGTTTCACAAATCTGAAACTATGTTTTACATAATGTATAGCCTCACTGTGATAATGTAGTCCAGATTTGAAGAGTCTAGGTGTAGTGGTTTTCAATCAGGACCCGTTCTAATGCAGTCTGGACCCCTAAAAAGCATTAAAATGAGCCTGTATTGCATTTTCACAAATAGAAAAAAGGTTTCACAAATCTGTAACTATGTTTATTATAATGTATAGCCTCACTGTGATAATCTAGTCCAGATTTGAAGAGTCTAGGTGTAGTGGTTTTCAATCAGGACCGATTTAAAGTGGACCAGCTGCTGAATCGGATGCTGCGAATCGGATGCCAACTTCAGCGTCGTTGTGTGATGTGCGTTTTTTGTAATTCTTTTGCTTTGACATCTCAGGAACCAAATCATCGAAGAAAGGAGTTTTGTGCCGTGTGAGGACCTCAAGTATGGCCGTATATCATTCAAAGGTTTTAATCCTGAAGTGGAGGTTGGTCTTAAATTCTCATGGTTTTACAAGAGCTACCTTTGTGAATACTTTCTCTTCTATATACTTATCAGCTATGCATCACCTCACCTTGTGTGTAACTCACTTTTGTGTAATGATAAATAGAATGGTGTACTTATATGTCCCAGTACAGGATGTGCTATGTATGAACAACGCAGATGGCTGAAGACAAAACTACACAAGTCTTTATAACGACTTTCCAATGAATAGTCCGTTATTTGAAAGTACACACTGGTCTCCCGTATGTGTCATCAGGAAGAAAGCACTGATACTTTCCATAAGGGAACATGCATTAGCAGAACTCTCAATGAATGGACTAGACATTGAGAGTGGTTAAAATGGACAGTGTAGTTTGGTCCCCAACCTTTGCATTGGCGAGAGTGTCTCCATAGAAACATGTTTTCATAAGGATATATACACATATATTGCTAGTTATTTGGAAAAAGGTGCAGAATTCATGGCTAATTTAATTGTGATCTGTCAAACATTTCTTCGGTTGCGTCTACTACAGAAGCTCATGCTGCTGATGAATGTCCAGGAGGAAACCGAAGAGGAGGATGTGGAGGACTTAAGCAGAATGATAACGGATGTCACTGATGAAGAAATGGCCATAAGGTTAGGTCCCCTCCAATTAATAATTATAGCATTAAAGTTAATGCATTTATTGTCTTTAAATATAAATTGGTTGATTTTGATTTTTCAAAACAAAAACTTAACTTTGCTGCTGCAGCAACAATTTCGATTTTCCTTGTGTTGGTCGTTGATGAATTACATTTAAAATAAATACTAAGGATTCCATATTTTACTTTTGTTTCAACGTGACCGTACTCTTACGTTATCTCTTCAATGTTTACACATTTTCAAGGTACGAGAGTCTCGTAGACAGTATGAAGAAAAAGTTTGCCAAGAAGAGGGACAGATCTGCTATCGAAAAGGACGTCGTCCAAACTGTTACAGAACCTACCAAGAAGATATTTTTAAAACCTCAAGATTAGCCCATTATCACTCTGGACTAAACAACTGTGTATTACTATATTAATGTGTTCTCTTTTCCTAGTCAGTACTTTAGTCAGTACTTTTTATAAGGAATATCCTCGGATATAACATTATTTTAAGATGTTTGGATGTTATACATCCTTTTTTCTAAATGTATATATTTTGAGTTTAATGGATATGCAATGTGATTCTTCTGTAATAGATTTTTTACAATCGCATTACATTTGGAAACGAGTCCATTAAACTATTGACTTAATGTTCAATCACTCTTGTCCTTGTCTTTAAAGATAAAAAAAAATAAAAACTACTCAAGAGTAGTTTACTGCATAGAATATTACCTGGATGGAAAGATTATGGTAATGTAAACATGTACTGATGGAGGGGAAATATCCAATACAGTTTTAGTTCTGATTCTTGTTTTACAATGAGGTTTTAGTTATTCTGGTACTACAAACAACTTGATGGTCATAGATAAGCATTTGTGACAAAGACTCCATCAATGACCGCATAGTGGAAGGAGTTAATGAACGTAATGACAACAATGCTTATGGTTTAAAGAAGGGTCCTACACAGGCTTCGATCGTGCCTGTACCCAACTTGCTCCCACAAATCCCACTACTAAGTCCGAGTCAACTCGGAACCAGCTTTTGGACTTAAACCTGCTGGCTCACAGTCAACAAACTTGTGGCCTTTAAGGAGCTTGTCGGAGATGACCGTGGGACAGAGGTGGTAGAGGAGGGGGAGCAGCCAGGCCATCTGTCCCGGGGTGTAGCGGGCCTTGGGGGATGGAGCCATGAGTGCGTGGCACATGTCGTTCAGCACGGGTCGCAGGTCCTCTGGCGACTGTTGGCCCACTTTGGAGAGGCAGTCTTGCATGGAACAAACGTACGTCTCCCCATAGTCTCTGCAGATAACTGACGGTAGATTTTGGAGAATTTTCTTTTTACTTTCTTCACAGCCTTTGAAGATGTCTGAAACCAACATGAACCTTGAGTTTATTAGAAAAAAAAAAAACGCATCTCAGACCGATAAGTTCACCTGAGCTTGTTGATTTTCTAAAACGTGTGTTAATAGGGAAATCTAGTCATACTGCAAAGAGTAGAGGTTGACGTGGATCAAACAGAGGACCTACTCGTTCTGAAGCCTGCAGGTTGAATGACAACCACTTTCACACCCCAAGCAGCCAGCTCCATTCTCAGCACTCTGGAAAAGCAACCAAGAGCTGCCTTTGAGGCTCCATAGGCAGAGAAGAAGCAGAAGGGCACCTCACCTAAAACAGTAGATATCGCAGTGAATACATGAAATAGAGATATTCGCAGGTCCGATGCAGCAGCTCCCCCTGTGCTTTTCAGTTGAATCTACCTCCCATGCTGGTGACATTGACTATCCTGCCCTTCGATCTCCGAAGCAAAGGAAGGAACACCTGACACAGGTAGACTGCAGACAGGTAGTTGACCTCCATGCATCTTCTGAAGGTTGTGAAGGGCAGAATCTCGGCATCGGCCAAACAGCAAAGGACGCCTGCGTTATTTACCAGACCCCAGAGACCTGCCACGAGAGGGAGACATAACACCAATGGAACAGGCCGATGGGACGGTTTACCCTCTTTCTATCTAAAAGGTACAGTCAGTTGGATTTACTGGTACATAGCGGTCCATAAACCCTCACCCCTCCCTTGCAAGGGAGTAGGAGAAGCTACTGTGCTTTGTACTTGCCTGTAAGTTACCCATCGATACTTTCAAAATTATATCATGGTATCAAGTGATGAGCTCAATTGTATTTAGTCTGTAAAACCAAAAGTCATCGTTTACAGGGAATAATAGTTTTAAGGATAAAAATAATTAGAAGTCAAAGCATCATTTAACAGTTTGGGGCGGCACTGTAGAAACATGATGCTGCAATATAGCAGGCTCCCTGGATGTAGACCCGCTCCCTATATAAATATAGAGCTCATTCAGAGGTTACGAAAACCAGATTAATATATGCATGGGATTGTACACTACTTAAAACATACTTATGAACATTACATTTCATCTCTATCAAGTCCATATAGCTAAAGGCCACTAAATTCTGCACTGCCCCTTTTAATACAGGACAAGTACAATCGGACCATTAACTTGATACTTGGCAGGGGCGTTTCTATGTTTCATAAACATCCGGGGCTTAGCCCAGAGGGAGAATGGAAATGCGCGCGTAACGCGAGGCAATTTTTTTGTATGCTTTATTGTGCATGCAGTTTTTTTCATAATGCTTTACCTAAATAAACAAAATACAGTTTATTATAGCTTTAAGAAAAGCTTTGAGTAAAATGAATACAAGTGAGACAGACCTTAAATATATATATATATATATATATATATATATATATATATATATGAATATATATATATATATATGAATATATATATATATATATGAATATATATATATATATATGAATATATATATATATATATATATATATATATATATATATATATATATATATATATATATATATATATATATATATATATATATATATGAATATATGAATATATATATATATATATATATATATATGAATATATGAATATATATATATATATATATGCATATATATATATATATATATGAATATATGAATATATATATATATATATATGCATATATATATATATATATATATATGCATATATATATATATATATATATATATATATATATGAATATATATATATATATATGAATATATATATATATATATATATATGAATATATATATATATATATATGAATATATATATATATATATGAATATGAATATATATATATATATGAATATATATATATATATATATATGAATATATATATATATGAATCAGACTGGGGATAGGATAGGTTAACTCACTTGAGGTTGCTGTGTGTCTGGTTATGTTTGTTGTTGTTTTTTATCCAAAAATTATATTCAGGGCTAATTAAATCATTTCCAGGGCTTTAGCCCCAAATAAAACAGCCTAGTGATGCTGATACTTTGTGTTCATTAATAATCATTAAAGGCTTTGTTTAGGAGTCAAACCTTGACCACTGAATGATTAGAATGATCTGAGCTGTAGGCAGATTCACCTCACCTCCCTCCCCCAGCTGAGCTGCCGTTATGTGCCGGAGCGCCCGGTCCACCTGAGAGTGGTCCGTCACATCCAGCTGTAGCACCTCCAGACGGTGGGACCCATGCTTCTTCAGCTCCTGGGCCCCAGAACCGTGCTCATCCAGCACACCAGCAAACACCTGGACCCCCCTGTCGCTGAGCTCCTTGGCCAGTGCATGGCCGAAACCTGTATCGCAGCCTGTAATGGAGATGCATCAACGGGCTGCTATCTTTGTGCCAAGGTGCATTAAGGAAACATAATGAAAAAGGTGTTCCATTCACTTGAGGGTTGGGTAGGAAACAAGGTTTGGTATGTTTCAGGCATGTCTTAAGGTTGTCTTGAGATTGTAACATTTACAGAGTTTAAATCTAGAGCATGTTTTAACACTAAGGGTTCACTCATGTCACAAGATTACAAATGAATATGCCCCTAAATAATGATTTGATTAAACATGTTTTTTATTTTAATGTTTAATAGGACCAACCTGTGTTTATGAAAAATAAACCCTACCTGTTATCAGCACCGATTTTCCTTGCATGGGTAGAAACTCATCACTTCGTTCCCGAATAAGATGGTGTACACCAAAGCAACAGCACATAGTAAGCACTCCAAAGACGCCGTGGAAGCCCCCAATGTACAGCTGACCTTCTAGGGCCAACGTGGCTGCAGCCCCCAACCCAGCAAGGCAACCCCCTCCCTGTCCCCACAGCCATAAGTATAAAGCTGTGGCCAGGGTGCAAACAGCACAGCCCCAGAACAAGCCCTCTGAGACTTCCATTCTGCAAGTCATCTACCAGGTCTGAATGATCAGTAGACGTCAAGACGCGATACGACAGCCACAAATATGAAGCCACGCCCTGGTCATGTTTTTTATGTGTGACATGGTACGTGTTTAGGAACCTGTTTCGTGTTCAATTTGTCAAAGCCTTCCTGCAGGAAACAAAATTCCTTGACACATCCACACCCCATTATGATCATAACCACTATAAAATACACGTGCTTTATTTATTTTTTTTATTCTCCACAATAACCACTCAGGAGAACAATTAAAGTGACGAATGGAACATTTATTCTGAAAGTCAGTGGCCAATGTCTTGGAAGTGTGTGTGTGTGTGGAGGGAGGATAAAAGGTCAAATTCATAAATGACAGAAATATATGTATGCATTTGAGGGAGGTGATATTGATAACAGTCCTTTAGGAAATAGCTACTGGTCACTCCCTTTGGCTGGTTATTCCCTTATACCGTAGACATGATTAACATTAAAATTAGCTGACCAATGATCACAAACATAAAGTGCTTGGTTACCAGTGTGTCAGGGGCTATGACGATCGACAGAGAACGTACACGCGTCAAACAGATAAGCAAATTCAGCGACTACAGAGTGGACTTCCCAACCAGTGGACATGGCAAGGGGCATCATGGCCGGGGATATTGATGAGGAAGTCAGGCGAAGTTCTGCTTGAGGAAGCTGATGAGCCCGTTGGTAGAGGAGTCGTGGGAGGTGATCTCATCGGCGCTCTTCAACTCCGGTTCGATCTTCTTGGCGAGCTGCTTTCCCAGTTCCACCCTGTGCAACAGGACCACAGCATGTTATTTCATCCACAGCATTCAGGCAGTCTGGTGTTTGCCAAATACACAGCCTCAACCGGGTATTGATTTAGATATCTGGGTGATAGATTATTCTTTTGTTGACAGATGTATTGGACTCAGTAAGAATCAAGTACAATCCATTCATTACGAATTTGTTAAGAGATTATTTAGTGATATACACAGGGAGAATCATTACAGTTAAAAAGTAAATACACTACATGAGGTATTTTAAAAATGACCTGAGAACATATGACTTCCTACTAAAGTAACTTCTAACCCATACAGTTCCTGGTTTCTGATTATTATATCTATATAGTTTGACCTTAAATGCTGTTACTTATCAAGGCATACAACACCACAAATACAGCTCGAAAGGTCACACTCTTACCCCCACTGATCGTAGCTGTTGATATCCCACATCACCCCCTGTACAAAGATCTTGTGCTCGTACATGGCTAGAAAGAAAGAACAAAAGCCCATAAATAAACACATTGATTCATCTGTGAAACTATGCATAACATTTTCATATCACAAAAGAGAAAACTAATTGTTTTTCATTTAGAAATTTCCCGGGTTCATTTCTGGTTCTCCAAAGAACATAAGATGCTGGCTAATTAAAACATTGCTATTTAGAGAAAAAACCGGTATCAGTAAAAATGATCTATTAAAAGTCTGTCCACAATGAATCATGTATACCAAGCCTTAGGTTATTTCATCTGTAAGGACACCACAGCATACTTAATTACCGGGTGGCTTAGTAAAAACAGTTACAATCCCGACTTACCAACCAGTGCTCCCAGCATGAAGGGAGTCAACTTCTTGAAGACGATGGAGTTGCTAGGCTTGTTCCCCTCGAATACCTTGCATGGAAATACAGAGGAAACACTCAATACGTAAGCTTTTGGGGGGCCGATATTTCTGGGCAAAAAATACAGGAACTATCTCATCATGTAGAGAAGGATATCGCCTTGGCAGAAAATTTGTTTTCCATTTGTGGATGGAAGGATACATGCCTGAATTGTTGCGATTCGGTGCAATAGAATAGATTGTGTCTTTGCAGTGCAGTAAAATGGGTTCATTGGTAGCAGCAGAAGCACTGTTTGTACCATTCATTCCCACCAAACAGCACACTAATGAGAGCAGTGCTCCTCCACCTACTTTGTGGGGCAGGAGCTTGTCCAGGGCTTCTCCTCCCAGCCCCCCAGCCACCAGCTCCCCGCGGGCCTCCTCGGAGGTCTTCCCCTTCATCAGCGCCTCAGTCTGGGCCAGGAAGTTGGCCGCCAGAATCTGTGGAACATCACAGATTGCGGATTTTCGCTACACAAAAGCACACCCAAAAAGCAGTGCCACATGCATCTCATCCGGTACCGGCTTTGGTTATTCGTATTAAGATCTTACTGAAAATTGTAAAAAGGTTATCGTGCATGAATTGATATTATTAGACAAAAAAGGTCAGTATTTAACAAAGCTGAATGTAAATAGTAAATGTGGGCGGTACCTTATGGTGAAGGCTGTCTCTGATTGGGTTCTGGGACTGGGCAGGAATCAGGAAGTCTGCAGGAATCATGCGGGTGCCTGTGGAGACAAAGATCCTTCAGTTACACAATTACACAATAAGCAGGAAAGACATGCTACCTGTCCACTTAGCAGTTTGTTTATAACTGAGACACATGTTGGTGTCTCCGTTCAGAGCCGAGCGGCTGTAGCACCTTGATGGATGAGCTGGTAGAAAGCATGCTGTCCGTTGGTGCCTGGCTCGCCCCAGACGATGGGTCCGGTGTGGTAACCGACCCGGGCACCATCTTTAGTGATGTACTTTCCATTGGATTCCATGTCCCCCTGTGGATCAGACCAACACAGTGGAGTTTTATTCTATCTATCTATCTATCTATCTATCTATCTATCTATCTATCTATCTATCTATCTATCAAAAAAAACTTTTACCAACAAAATGAATGATGATAATAATATTGGTATATGTCTGCCACGGTTGGTCTCAATATTTTCCGGGGAAATGTAGTCAACTACAGAATTGGTGATTGCACCTCGACGACATGCTTCACTATAAAGTAGCATACTGAATTGTAACGACAAAAAAATAATTCAATAGAAAGATAATACTCTTTATATTTGCAAGTTGGAGCCCTCATCATTCGATATGGTTACCACGGGGGGGGGGGGGGGGGTGGTAATGGGATGGTTACCATGGGGATCGTGTAAACTCCTGACCCTCTAAAGTGCTAAACTCTTACTGACCTGCTGGAAGTAGGCAGCGAAGCGGTGCATGTACTGGTCATAGGGCAGCATGGCGTGGGTCTCTGCCTGGAAGAAGTTGATGTACCAGATGCCAAGCACCGCCAGCAGCACCGGCACGTTCTGCTCCAATGGAGTGCTGCGGAAATGGTTGTCCTGGTGACCAGAGAGGATACAACCGTCAGATATTGTTTAAGGTAGGTTTGCTGGCTTTATTTTTGTTTAATATAATAATTATAATCATCATCATCATCATAAAAATATATCAGTAAAAGCATGGACATTCCTACTTTTAGAAAGTATTAACAAAACACCAACTAACAACATCACAATGTTCTGCTGCAAGTACAGATGAAAAAAGGACAATAAACCAAGTGAGTCACGGTGACTCTACTCTTTGGCGCCCTCTAATGCAACAACCTAAATCAATCCTACAGAGCATGGCTAGAGAAAGTGGTTCCTACCATCCAGTGAGCCCCAGAGAGAAGCTGCTCAAAGTTTTCAAAGCCTGGAGACCAGCAGCAGAATGCAAAATAGATTATGGTAAATACACATAGAAATATACAAACATTGTATGACTTGGATAGATATATCCAGCGCTATGAGGTAGTGCTGAAATTATATTTGTAACAGGTTTTCAGGGACATAATGTCGTAAAGCTGGAACTTAAAACTCAGAACAGTGACTCTCAATCGATCAGTCAAGTCAATCCGAGAGCTGCCCCACAGTGCATTAGGACTGAGTGGGTCTAGGCTCCAGCCCAGGCAGACATACCTATGTGCAGTGCAATGGACAGACCAATGGCGGACCACAGCGAGTAGCGGCCTCCAACCCACTGAGGATAGGCGGACACAACACCACATCACAGTCAGTCAACCAATAAGCGCACAGAGAAAGCCTTGTTCAAGCAGAAATTGTTTGGTTTGTTCTAGTATACTTGCAGGTCCAGCAAAAAATCGATACATTATATTTTTCAATTTTTTTATTGGTGCCATTAAGTGTCATATAGTAGATATTTAAGTTAGGTAAAACAGCAGGCAGGTGTGGTCGTGTTCATACAAGCACAGTAAGAGTCAGCAGTTTAATCATGAATACTTACATCCCAGAACTCAAACATGTTGTTGGTGTCAATGCCGAATTCCTTGACTTTGGGCTGGATGAGAAAGAGGGAGAGAGAGAGACAGAGAGACAGAGAGAGAGAGGGGATGATTCACAATGCCTTTAAGGGAGGGGACTCGGATGACATGATTCAGAAAGTAAGACAGAGGCTGAAAACATGGCTACTCACTGCATTGGTAGAGAGGGCCACAAAATGCTTGGCTACGGTGGATTGCTGTGTAACAAAAAGGGGAGATGGATAACATGACATTTATGAAATCCAGCTAGGATGATACTTTGAAAAGGCAGACAGATGTAAACAAAACAGTTCATTAGCCGATGAGGCCTGCAATCAGATTTCTGCTGACCAACTAGGTCATCAGCAGACTAATCCACTTACGTCCTTGGCAGTCTTCAGGAACCATTCCCTCGCTGACTCTGCGTTAGTGATGGTCTCCTGGGTGGTGAACGTCTGAAACGAGAGGGACCCAAAGAACGATTGAGCCCAGAGGACATGCTGTGTCGGTCTTGGTCACGGACAAACAAACAGATTGATCCCCTTCCCCTCCAGCGAGTGGACGGATAACGTTTCACAGAACAACAAACCGTCAGGCCGTCAGCCACACTATAAATGTGAGCGTCAAAATATACAGAGAGTTCCATCTTTCAGAATGAGATAATTATAAATTAGTATAAATTAGGCAAGAATTAGGAATTAGGATGGAATGGGTATCAAGAAAAGAAAGCTAGACCTATTATGATTTTATTTAAATTAAAATACATTGTTTGTTTTGAGAGGCATCGTGCTCATTATTCAGGGGTAACTGTAAAATATAATTCCTTTACCCCAAAATCACACCAACAAGGGATCAGACGATACGCATTATGCGTCTTGTAAAAATGTGATTACTTCAAATATTGAGGCCGACGCTTTAATCTACGCAGAGAGTTTCTGGTTGCACGTCCATCGGCAAACTAGTACCTGTCTAACTGTGTGCCCGTCCGAGTATGCATAAGAGTAAGTGTATTCCCCCTACCTTGGAGGCGATGATGAAGAGGGAGGTCTCTGGGTTGAGCTGAGCCAGGGTCTTGGCGAGGTGTGTGCCGTCGATGTTGGACACAAACCACACGTTTGGCCCTCCCTCAGAGTAGGGCTTGAGGGCCTCCGTAACCATGAGCGGTCCCTAGGGTCCAACAGGGAAACCGTTATTTTAATTTATATAACCCTTAATCACAGTTATAGTCTTTAAATGGCTTCACTGGCCACATTATACAACATCCCCTAACTAACACAAAAAACACTCAAATAGTAGTGTCTATGCACCATCATTCCTCACATTTCCCCACCTCTCTCTTTGTAAATAACTGAGGCTGAAATACAGGCTGAAATCTTGGTGGAGACCAGTTGACATTCATCTTGGGTGAAATGTTGTCATATTGCTTTAGCTGCTGGCTTCAGTTACGCGAGGCCAGCAGCTAATGCAAAATGACAAGGTGTTTGTCTACAGTGACTTTAGTGCTAGGGGCTGCTCATGGCTACTGCCTAACAATTTCAACTGTGTGCGGCCCCTTCAAATATTGTAAGTGTGATTACGTTTTGGAATTATTATTTTTTTATTCAGAAGGCTATTCCTAAACCCCATTTTCAAATTGTGTTCTGTCCAGAAGCAACAAGGCAGTTCTGTCATATAGAACAACCATTGTGGTGCCATGTTAATAAGTTCTGATCTGAATCTTTATTATGTTTGCCAATAGGCTGAATCCTCAATCTTTGCTAAGGTTACACTTTGCACTTTGTACAATCACCATTGCCTCATAATCATAGTGATACCTGAGCAAAATGTTAATGCAATTCTGTTGATACAATTCTGTTGCCATATCAAATCTTCTCATCCTCACGGTTGACACCTGAACTTTCACAATCAAACTCACAAAAGGTCCATTGCCTCAAGAAATTGCAAACCGATAAGCAAACAAAGCACTGCTTTGTTTCCTGTTGCTTAATAAATCATTGTACTTAGGTTGACTTCCTCTTTCTATTAAGAGAGTGTGAAGCTAATTTAAACTAATATAAATCGGTTTGTATGTAAAAAACTGTTTGTTAAATACAAGTTCTTATGATGAACATCGAGCTAAAGCATTCAAGTCACAATGATTGGGTCTTGATTTTTACAGCCCACTGCACCAACCAATGGCATCAAACCAATGGCATTGTATGAAAATTGTAGTTGTATGCTTTGGCAAACATTCAATGGTTAGGGTTTGGTGTTTCCTGGCAGAGTTTGGAGTTTGGCGTTTTGCAGGCACTTTCAAAAGAGACTTGGCAGGTGATTGGATGAACCACCCATCTATCACTGTCAATCACTTTTCACGTAGCTGATCGGAAAAGTTCAGACACAAACGCATAGCTTGAAGCCTGGTTAAATTGATTCCCGTGGGATCATAATCTAGCGAATCCAGCTGCCTCGCAAGGTAACAGAGCATCAGCCTTTGATATGAAGGTTCTCATAACAACACATAATGACATGGGGAAGGGCTCAGGGGGTGCGGTACTCACCAGGTCAGAGCCTCCGATGCCGATGTTGACCACATCCGTGATGGCCTTTCCACTGAAGCCCTTCCAATCGCCACTGCGCACTTTCTGAAAACAATCCCAATCCACAGGTCACAACCTAGAAAAGCTGTAATGAAGCTGTATTCAGAACCAACAGGACTGAGACTAGACTAGACCCAACAGGACTGAGACTAGACTAGAACCAGCAGGACTGAGGCTAGACCAAACAGGACTGAGACTAGACTAGACCCAACCGGACTGAGACTAGACTAGACCCAACAGGACTGAGACTAGACTAGACCCAGCAGGACTGAGACTAGACTAGACCCAACAGGACTGAGACTAGACTAGACCCAACAGGACTGAAACTAGACTAGACCCAACAGGACTAAGGCTAGACCAAACAGGACTGAGACTAGACTAGACCCAGCAGGACAGAGACTAGACCCAACAGGACAGAGACTAGATTAGAACCAACAGGACTGAGGCTAGACCAAACATGACTGAGACTAGACTAGACCCAGCAGGACTGAGACTAGACTAGACCCAGCAGGACAGAGACTAGATTAGAACCAACAGGACTGAGACTAGACTAGACCCAGCAGGACTGAGACTAGACTAAACCCAGCAGGACTGAGACTAGACTAGACCCAACAGGACTGGAACTAGACAAGAGCCGGAAGGATGATGCTAAGATTGTGAAACGATTTTACCTTTTATAGATGTCACAAATAAAGCATTCAACCATTTGGGTTAATTCCACAGACAAATATGTATTTGCTACTGTAGCACAGGAAAGACTGGTTCCACTACTCTTTGACCTTTCAACTTTCTATAAGACTTGGGAGACACCCAAGAATAGTACCTGATCAAAATGTGAGCAACGCAACACCTTAACACAGTAATTACGAGTTAAGAGGTGAGCTAACTGAGAACCATAGCAGGAGAGCACAGAAGACTACAACAGCCAATACTAACATATAGCATGCAGCATGCAGGCGCACACACGCACACACATAAACACACAAACACACACACACAACTCACATGACAGAAGGCCTTCATCTTGTTCAGAACCCCGTTGACCTCTGGCATGACGTCTTTGCCGTCCACGTGGATGGGCGTGTTAGAGCGATTACGAAGGGCAACGTGGAGAACAGCACGACCCTGCATACACAGAAATTATTCAGCAAGGTACACTCTTTGGTGTTATTCGTAAATGCAACACAAACTCATGGACATAATGTTATTTATACAAACAAGACCCGGATCTATTTGCCTTTCGACATCACCATGCGTGTTGAACATCCTCTCCCTTTCATTACAATGTCATACAAACTACACAGTCACTGTGATGTAAGTGTTATGCAACACCATTGCATTGCATCACAGTGTGTGTGTGTGTGTGTGTGTGTGTGTGTGTGTGTGTGTGTGTGTGTGTGTGTGTGTGTGTGTGTGTGTGTGTGTGTGTGTGTGTGTGTGTGTGTGTGTGTGTGTCCCTGGCCTGAATGACTAAGCACAATGTATACGTAGTCTCAGTCTCTGAGAATACCGGTGACCCAGACAATGCAGTGGTCTATTGTCAGGCAGCCGTCTTTCTCAACGCCAGATATCATTCTTAATTTGGCAGGAATTCACACAGGCAGAGTACTAAACCTGTCCACACCCCGAATGTGGCAGATAGCATTAGCCTATTGTTAGCTATACTCTAGTTAGTATACTTCACTAGATAAGATGGTGTGCAGGCCTGATGAGAGTTGTATTTTACTGTGCCCCATTGGTTGTGTTTGTTTTATTCATTTGTCAGTACCTCTGTGAAGTTGATTTTATCCCCTGAGAACATCTTCTCTCTTGCCTCCTCAACTCCCCTCGACTTGGCCTGTATGGAAGGGGGGGGGGGGGGGGGGGGGGGGGAGAGGAACAATGTGTGTAATACCTGCAACACACTTGGCAGCCCGACTCTGATTGTGTAAGTCACAACCCAAACATAACCGTGTAACATACGGTTGCATTTCAACAATGGCATGTGTGTGTGTGTGAAGACAGACAATTGCTGTCCGTTTACCAATATTTGCTTCCTCGATTTGGAAGAGGAAGTCATTGGGTCCCTTTCAGTCAAAACGTGCTTTGCAACCGCCTTCCAGGAGATGTTATCAGAATAAGTGAAAACAGCGACGCTGCTCTAGTTGGACTGGTGATTGTGTCCTGAAATACGTGTTATTGACTCTCAAAATCTGATGGCATGCTTCAGGTTTTGCTTTTAACACAGGTTGCCTTAGTTCAGTGACTGATTGGAAGAAGCGATAGAGCAGAAACATTCATGTTCCCAGCGAGGGGAAGGCAAGCAGGTCAGGTCCCGACAAGCACAATAGAATCTCCTGTTGGTTGAAGCAACACACACACACACACACACACACACACACACACACACACACACACACACACACACACACACACACACACACACACACACACACACACACACACACACACACACACACACACACACACACACACACACACACACACACACTCTTCATGGGAAGGCATAGAGTCTAGAGACCAAGCAATATTGCTACGAGCAGAGGGGCTTATGTTTTATTACAGCTGACACAAATCGCTTCATCCCTAACATACACGGCTAATGCCGGCGCCAAGCCTTTTCTCTTTCTAAAACCACAAGCAATGAAAAAGACTGTAGCATGAATGGATGGTTACCATAGCAAAAAGAATAGCCATGACATCCTCGTTGATGATATTTTTGGAGTAATCCAGCAGGATGTCTCCATCGTCAGTCGCAAGAGTCTTACTGTTAAACAACAAACAAGAACAGAGTGCAAAATTAGGTGGTATGGATATTTGACTTGGGAGCCAAATCGCCTATGCACATCGTAAAAAACGGCCACATAAATAAAAAAAACTGCTATAATAAGAAATTGTTCGGTTGTTTTATTAAACATATAATATTATACTAATAAAAAATGGAGACATTAATTGAGAGAATACCTTATCTATAGATCAGTGAATAAATCATGCGATATATCGTAGGCTCGGCTGTCAACATAGGAAGTTGCAGACAGACAGTGGTTCTGCGACGAGGTGTGCAGAACCGCACGTAGACGGACCTTAATGGGAATATTTTCTTGAAACCAGGCACACTGGCCGCTTGACATTCTTACTATGTAGCACAGATCCATGTCTTTAAAATAAAAGTTACCCAAATATTGCTGCCACTGACCACTTTACTTACAGTCTAGTGGGTCAATGTCAGCTAGCTATGATAGCAAGCTAGTATTATTACCAAACGATACGAGGCCTATGCGTGTTTTTATGATTCACAGTCAATGTACTGGTTTAAAAGCGCCGCAAATGATTATCTCCTGACGATCCACTTTGAAAGAGCTTTCGCTTGCAAATAAAAACCGAGAGGTGTATATTTTAAAGGATGACCTTGTCACAATATCTCATGCAAGCTGTGTCGCCAGTGTTGTGTCCAATGGCGAAAGAACATCCGCGATTATAACAATATGTGGATCCCCGTGTCACATGAAATATTATATTTCACCAAAACGAACTAGGCCTATATGTATATATGTTGGACGAGATGTCACCAAGCAAATATCGTCTTCACAGTTTCCAACATACATCCTGTCTTATATTTCCTTGTTATCGTTTGACGTTAAACAACCATTATTATTATTATTGCTACAGAACATTGGTAATGTTGGTAACAACCGATAAGCCTACTATTTCTGACACGGATAAGTAAGTAGCAATTCTTGTTTCTTTTACCTGAATTTGCTGAATCGATCGCTCTCTGCTTCAAACATTTTCCTCATATTGAGGTTTCCAACGTTGGCTTTGTACCATTGCTCCAGTTTCTGATAGTTTGGATCATTTGTAAGTCCCATGGTGCCGAGATGATACCGGTCCCCTCAAATTAAACCTTGGTCGGAAATAAGTTTATGTGTGTAAAGCGATGATATTTGACAGCCCAGTGCAGTGAGGCAATGGGAGATGGTGGACCGGGATTAGCCAATAGCAGATGGAGGGGTTACCTCTCCCTTTGTTGGACTCCACCCACTGCGATAAAGAGCACGTAAACTGAACAGCCGCCGATCAACGTAGTCAAGTAGACAGAATGCTTGCCAAGTATTACCAAATAAATATACATGCAAGTATACATAAAATCAAGTATTATAGGCCTACATAGCATAAAATATGCAAATACAACAATGTCGTTATCCAATTGTCCACATTTGTCTAAACGTATCATGAATGTAGAGCACAATACACCAAATTGTAATGAATGGCTGCTTCTTGTATGCTCTTGATATAAACATTGTGTTACCAAAAACCACAGAGCAGCACGTCATGCAGGGTATCAGAAAAAAAAAAGGTGTTGCTGGCACCACAAGGATTAGTGAATGCATCAGGATCAGTCAGGGCTGTGGTCTGTCGGAGAAAAACTCAAAATGTTAGCATTCAGTTATTGAAACAGAATCTCTCATTTTTGATCAGATAAAACAGAACAACCATGCAGTGTGGTGCCCGTTGTACAGCACTATTTGTGTGATTTATTATAAATCAGGTCTTCAACACCCTCTCTCACACACACACACACACACACACACACACACACACACACACACACACACACACACACACACACACACACACACACACACACACACACACACACACACACACACACACACACACACACACACACACTCTCTCTCTCTCACACACACACACACACACACACACACACACACACACACACACACACACACACACACACACACACACACAAACACATTTAAATTAATTTAATTCGGAATCACATTTTTTAATGATCCAACACATTAATACAGATCAGCACATTTGTATTACAATTTCGGGGGTACAAGAAACATCTAATTTTCAAAGTAAACATGCTTCCTCTAATTGCTGAAATTGAGAAGTACTGTTTGGCTCTTGTGTTTGAAAGCCCCCCCGATTTGCGCTAAATATGATGGCTGAAAGCTTGGAAGTTGTGAATGGTGAGGTCTAAAGTAGTATAATGTTTTGCTTCCTAACAAGCTGTATCTGTATTTAGGCATTAATGGTACTTGTGTATTGATGTCTATTGTGATGTATTCCTAGGTCAACATCAACTGTCGGCTGATGGAGGAGGAGAGTGGCGAGTGGGAGAGTGGGTTTTTGCTGCGTCTGATAAGACTGCATTCATGCTTCTCACAGTCTTGGGTAGAATACCACTGATCCTTGGCCAGTGGTATGTGGTGGCCAATGCCTCCGAGTCCGTACACATTTATTCGGGCAAGGTGGTACTTGCCACCACACCCAAGACTGTCTTCGCATCTTCCAGTGATGCTGGGGATCGTTCCCAGTGGAGGAAGATATGATTGACATTGTCAAGGGTGAGGTGGCGAGTGGTAATGTGGTCAGTGAGCATCTGTGTCTCAATGTCCCAATTAATCCAGATGCCCTCATGAGGGTTGATGAGGCAATATGATGAGGCAATATAAGGGAACCTTAACACTGTTGTTGGGCAAGGGGAACAGAGGACGTTCTGAACAACTCTGTTCTCCGAAGCAGTTGCATCTGGTTGATGTGACTGCATACAAATGTGTCCACAGACATGGTGACTACTGTATGATAGTAAGCATTATTGGCCCTTAACAGTAATATTCAGAAACAACACTGCCTCAAAAGGATATTGACCTAAGCAACACCAGTAGAAGCATATACTTTTCCTTGAACTTTTAAACGTTGCAAACGTGCAAAAACGCAATGATATATTTATGTGGCATTCAGTCCAATGCATAAAATATATCTGTGGCATTCAGTAGGCCAATGCTGTGGTATAGTGTAAGTTTAACCAAGTCTTTCTTTCTGTTCAATAGAAAGAACTTTATCAATCCCCTCTAGGATAAATGTGTTAATGTTTGTCCCTATAAAACAATAATGGTAAAAAAAAAAAAAACACAAAACATGACGGTAACTCTAAAGTCAAACTGTCCAATCTGAAGGCTCTACTTAATCACTCCCCCTACTCACTTCCACCAATGCAAAGCGAACAAAACTGAATATGGGAGGGCGTAGCCTAACTAGTTTGTGAACGACCCTGCGGCCGGTCCTCCACATAGACCCACGAGTCGCCACAAAGAAGCCCCTTAGCATCCAGCTGGAGTCGGGGTATGTTGCTTGGCAAGTCGAGGTTTCGACTTCTTTCCGACGTTGAGTCACAGTCGGCCCATAACTGCCCCAATCGTCAATCTTGTTTACGTTTTTCGACGGTTTGAGGCACAGTCGGCCACTCCCGTTGACAATCTTGTTTACGTTTTTCGACGTTTTGCGACACCTTCGACGTTGTACGATTAATTTAACAGAAAAGGGGAAGACCTGCAACTGTGAGTATTTATATCGTATTTTGTATTGTTTTTAGCAAATTCATATCCCTCGTCTAGTTACTTAACATATGTGTTTTGAAGTGTATATCTTGCTACCTGGCACATGTTTAGCAAAGTAAAAATCAAGTTTGTTATCAATAATTAATTTAACTTTTACAAAATGTCCTTTATTCCACAACGCTTTTCTCAACCTATCCCTCCTCCAAAGATGGCGAAATTTAACGACAAGGTAAACTTTATTTATTTATGTCTTTAGCCCTGCATCATCCCGTCTTGGTGGATACATCATGTTGTAGTATGTAGAGAGATATTGTTAATATCGATATATTGGTTGGCAAAACATTATAACCATGTGGAATGTGACTGATTCGTATTGCGGTTGTGCCCAAAGTCAGAAATGCATTTGTAGAAACCATTTTGTGTCTGTTTATGGATAATTCGCTATCTTGATTGTTTGATATGTTTTGCAACCTGCGAGCCAACGTTTAGTTATGGCAGAGCTTATGGGATAACCTCTTGTTAGGGATAATTGGTGATTGCTACTTTATGCATGGTTTGTTGTTGTTGATTCATTTACACAATTCTCAATTACCCAAAAACTAATTTCTCTTCTCTTCACCATCTGTACTCTACCGCCCTGTACTGTGATCTATCTACTCCAGTTCAGTCCGCACATTACAGTCCAGCAGACGGGTGTCAGACCTCCCCTGGAAAAGTGTGTCACCTGCTGTACATCCATCCACTGCCCATTCTGCAGTCCGGATAAATTCAAGCCTACCATAAGGAGTAGGGTCTGCAAACATTTGGAAGGACACCTATTACGAGCAGTCCAGCTCAAAGGTATTCCCTGATGTATTCCTTCCACTCGTCCCACTCTCAATTATGGAGTATGTATCGAAATACACCAAAATTAAAGCTTAGTATTGACGCTTTAACCTTTATTGTATAATGTCAATTGAAAGAGGATGGAGGTATGAAACAAATATAAGCAAAATGTCATTCACCACTGAAACATGAAAACAAACCAACATGTTGAAACAAAAACATTGCGGTTTGACTTGAAATACATTTATTTTCCAGACTACACCATCTACAAATGTAATTTGGAATGCTGGAAGAAGAGAGCACATTTTCACTGTCCCTCTTGTACACTGTTATTTGACCGGAGATTTAGATTATTAAAGCATATGGCAAAGTGTTTCGCTCAAGTTCTTGAAGTGGTGGATCAGGCTGCCACCATAAACAATTCAGACCATGAGGAGGATGTCAACATGGTTTTCAGTGGCCATATGGAGGAGGTCCAATGTAAGCAGGAAGCCACTGAGATCCAGGTTGACATGATGGACGATGTCCACAGTACTCGGGATAATACAGAGAACATTGTCCACATTAAAGAGGATGTCCACAGTAGTCGGGATAATACAGAGAACCAGGTCCACATTATAGAGGATTGTCAGAGTACTCGGGATGCTACAGAGAACCAGGTCCACATTATGGAGGATTGTCACAGTACTCGGGATGCTACAGAGAACCAGGTCCACATTGTGGAGGATGTCGGCAGTTCTCAGGAGGCAAAAGTGGCTACTGCGCAAGTGAGGCGGAGCAAGGTTGTGGTGTCTTGTCCCAGGTGTGCAATAGGGATCCTCAAAAAAAACTTGAATCTGCATCTTCTACGAAAACACTCTGAACATCACCGCATGGAAGTAACGTCAAAGTCGAATGTACGCAGTGAAGGTTTAGCTAGTGCCAAGCGTCGCTGCAGCAAAACAAGACAATCGTGTCAACACAAATCCATTGCCAAGTGGCACTCTTGCCAGGAGTGCCCTGCTGTCTTCCAAAAGGTCAGGTCCAGCCAGTACATCTCAGAGAACCAACCTATTCAAACCGGTACTCTGGAAAACACAGGTGTGTCAGAGGAAGATTTCACTGGCTATCCACCCGAAGGAGAAGACCTGAAAAAAATGGTTGAATATATTTCCCAACATAAGCGGCTTCCAACGACACTGCCAGATCACCTTAGAAAACACATGAGCGACTACCCTCGATCCTTCATACCAGAGGAAGAATTCTGCACTGTCTGCCCTGGGGCTGTTTCTCTAAGTCGTCCGATTGTGATAACGGAAAAGGCCAAGATTCTGACCATTGATGGCATTGTACAGGGTATGCCTTTCCTTATTTTCACTTTTGTGCAGTACAATGAAGTAATCTCTGTGTTAAATGATGTGGTAAAATGTAAATGGTTAACACCCTCTCCACTTCAAATCCCCAGATGTCTCTACATTTTGCAGGAAATGCGAGGACTGTGGCATGATTTACCGATATCAGGAGTTCACGGATGGAGTTCACAATTTCAATGATTATCTCCTCCTCGGACTACATTTCTGTTTGTTTTTGAGGTACCAGCTCCAGGTTAGCCTTTTATGTCATTAGTTAATACAATGCCCTGTGTATGTCTGCTAACTGAAATAGTTAATCATCCTGCATTTGTAAGACTAATCAGGCTGTTGGGAGCGCTGTCCAGGCCCTTGAACAACTGACGAAGACCAAGTTCCCTCCAGCTGATAGCGTGATGCACGGGTACCTTCATTTTGAAGCCATGTCCAGCCACAGCTATGATTTCAGCTGTGTGTGTTGCGGTGACCACCCCCCCATTGTGATAATGGACCTTCACAAAAAAGGGGCTTTTCATCAGACAGGTAAATAATTTCTTTTCATACAGTATAAATGCTTTTCCATGGTCACTCTCATTTATGCACTTGTGATCATCCTATGAAAATGTATTGCAGTGAGTGACCTCCAAAGCCCACCTGATGACTACAAAGGGGAAGTGAATATGGAGGACTTCTGGGATTCTGTTTCCAACGAACATATTGCCCTTGGTTTTTTGACAAGTAATCTACATATGTTGTATATTTGATATACATTACATGTTATTTTCTGAAGACCATGCACAGCAATATAATTTTTTGTATGGTGGCAAAAGTGTTGCATACTTTTTTTTATCTTTCAGGTATCCAAATGAATCCATACGCTGTTTCGCCCTCCTTTGATTGTTGGGCACCATGGATAGGTGAAAGAACCAGGAGGTCAGCAGTGGCGCTTAACACAGAGTTTCAGAAACTTCAAACCCCCAAGGTTCCAGGAGAAAATGCTGAGAGGACTTTGACCGAGGACCATCTCCTGAATGAGCTCCTGAATCAGGAGGTTTGTGCTGTGTGGATTCTTAAAGTCACTTCCTTTATAGACTGAGGTAAAATCAGGGAGGAGATGACTAAACCAGTTATTTCTCATGTAGGTTGAGGTTGTCAGAAAACTATGTGAAGAGTGTGACCTGGACCCGGGGGGATCAAGGATGGACCTCATCTTCAGATTGAAAGACGAGATGAAGACACCAGAGTCCTTTGAGAAGGTGTTCCAAAAAATATGGGGCGCATCAGGTTTGTGTATTGCAGTCTTTTTGACACATCACTATTATTGGGTTTTTCCAACCTATGTAATTTGTTCCTCCAACTGAACACAATCTGTTATCCCTGTAGGAGGTTGGGCGGCAATACTCTGTCCGTGTGGCATAGTCTACAGCTTGAAGGGGCTTCTTAGGGCAGGAAGCCCCAGAGATTTTGCTGACCTTTTGCTCTCTTGGGCACATGTGCCCAATAAAGTAGTTTATGACTTTTCAAGCGTGCTAGAAAGGCAGATGAACCTAAGGGCCCCGGAAAGCGTCCCCTTCGCTCCACATGAGGGAAGACTGGTGGCTCCGACCACACAAAACATCGGGGGGGCAAATGAAGGCAGCCTCAAAGTGAACCTAACATGGCTGACTGAAAAGAAGAACCCAGCGGATGAACGTTCCCATCCATTGACGGGCTCCTCAGAAAGCTACGCTCTAAGGGACACTTCAGAAGACTCGGGAAACGTCCTTAGCCGTGTCGGTCTTGCCCCTGAGCTGTCTGGTCGGATCAACACGCAAGTGGTCCAACAGTTTTTTTCTCAGATGAGGGAATGCAATTACTTTCTTACTCAGTCGTCGCCGTCGACAAACATATTTTTGTTACGTAACATTCTGCACCACAGAAATGTGAGGGTTAACGAGAGCAGCACAGGACACATTTAATTCTATCAAAATGACTGAAAGTGATGACTGTAAGAAGTTGCTCTCTTTTGGAGCAGTACTGTTATCTAGTATCTCAAACCCTCTCTGTGTGACTACATGCCTGCCTGACCAAACTCTGGCAATCCGAGTACTTGCTCCTCCCATTTCCCCTTATAAATAAACCAAGTTTGGTTTGACCTTGACCATAGTTTGTGTGTCGTCTGCATTCTCCATGGGAGCAGAAGAAGGACATTTATTTTGATGATGACGAGCGGCTTCAAAGCTATCCATTATCATACAGAGGATTCCTTGAAATCTTTTCAGTGTGGGAAGTTACTATAAATCCAATGTCCTACTTCTTTAGCTAGGTACATCAATGTACTAATAGCTGTCTAGATGGAAGATACTACAGATAAGCAACACATTGAGCTGTGTGATGGAGAAGCTGTTTGATGTCATGGTATATGTTGGCGAAGATGCTATTGCTCCATTTAATCTCTTTAAAAATAAGCAACGAAGACGTTGTCCACTTTTAGCTTAATGCATGTGTTGTGTGTAATATATAGAAATATAATTATTGTAATGTAATACAGAGAAACCGAGCAGTGGAGGAGCTTCCACTGCTTTCATTGTACTTCTTTAAAAATAATATACTTTTTTTTCATAAGAATGAAGCTAGAATTAGAAGCTCCTCAACTGCTGTTTCTCAAAGCAGTGGAGGATACAGAAATATTTGATGTTTTTAGAAAATGTAAAAACAAAAATTCCACCGATTTTAATGACATCGACAGGTCAAAGAATTAATCGTGGGGATTTCGACAATAGACTACACATTCTTAGAAAATCACAAGTTAAGTCAATTTGGAATCATGAATATTCAGATTCATCTGATCAACATCACTCGCATTATATATATATATATATATATATAATCAGTTGATGAAATAACAAACGGCATTCAACTAAAAATGCAGTAGGGGTATTTATTGATATAAAAAAAGCTTTTGGTAACAATCAGGCAAGTATACCTTGGATGGTTACGATATTATGGCTTTTAATCAAAACCTCTATTGAGAAAATGAATGGGATTTTAATTCCGGAACCACAATGTTGCGCTCAGGCCCGCCGCTCCCTATACGCAGAGTGCGTAGGGCACCAAGTACCCGGTGGGGGGGCTGCAAAAAAAATAAATAATGATCACATTATTGAATTACAAAAATATATAAATTAGTTATGAAGAGGCCCACCGTTGTTTTTCAAACAGGGCCGGTGCCCTGATTTTTCCATCACACTTCCCCCTTTGATTATTTGTAATCACAAAGTCATGCAACCCTTAAGGAATAAGAACGATCACTTGATCACAACATATGTTCGCAATCTATTATGTACAACCATGGGCTCCCAGTCCAGATATTTATACCACCATTCGCTTCTACGGAAGGTAGTACAAAATCAATTAACATCACCGGAAAAAACGATCACACACCATGGTACCCAATGAGATACATGGTCCAGGGCCGGTGTCCATTCTAAACTATGTCGATTCTGGCCTCATCTCTCCCCAGGCCAGAGACATTCTTTTGGGCCTGGTTCTGACATGAATGTGTGTGTAAAGGTGCGATACTAGCACTTCACCCTGGTTTCAGTGTTGGGGTGACAGCCAAGGGGCTTGAGTCAAATCTGACCATTAGAGTGAGTAGTAATGCCCTTTTGCAGTGGCTTGCGTGAATCCAGGTAGCACTCCTAGCTATTTTGCTGATGATGTGATCCACAGGATTTGGAATGGTCCCAAAATTGGTGAGTTCCAGGCACGTCTCCGATAGTAATCCATGTATCGTTACACTTCCTGTGATGGTGGTAAAGACTATTTACCAGGGCACTGATAGATTGACACACACACACACACACACACACACACACACACACACACACACACACACACACACACACACACACACACACACACACACACACACACACACACACACACACACACACACACACACACACACACAAAATATCGATTCATCAATGCACTGCAATTCTCGATTCAGATTTTCTTTTAAATAGATTATTTAATTTATTTTCTGTACATAATAATACCATCCTGGAGGAAATTAAAAAAAAAATTACTGAAAAAACCCAATCTATTCCCCAGGCGCCCTCTTCTCAACCCAGTAGCTGGATGCAGTCACCTGGTGGCGAGGACGAGCTCTGGGACACAGTCCTCAGCCTTGCACGGTTAACCTTTCTTAGAGTAATGACAGAAGGTCACAACATGTAAAAAAAACAAATACATGAAACATGTATATAAATACGAGACCATAGACTTGTTTTTCTTTATTTTAAAAACAAAATACACGTAACATTAAAACAAGAAAATAAGTATATCACTAAACTATCAAAATAGAAAATAGGGAAGAAAAAATAACAGACAAAGCTAAACTCAGCTTGCAAGTTAGTGACGGGCATACATTTATATTTACAAAAAATAGTATTTACACTGAACAGTAACTGTACAAATACATATCTATTGGCTGGACGGTGCTTTGAGATATGCTCGACATGATCCACTGACGATGATTATTTCCTTTCTAATTCTCCTTTTAAAAAGAAAAGCGGTGTATTACGTATGTTTGCTACTACAGTTTCCCTGGGAAGAATAAAGTATCTATCAATCCATCCATCTTTCTATCCTTCCCAGTAATGTGGTTTACTGGTGATGAAAACGGATGAGCTTTTTGAATTTATGTCTAACAGAGTCCTTATTCAGACTCTCTGTTGCCCGTCTTGCCAGATGGTTCATCCTTATTTTACAATATAAAGAGGATGCCATTTTCACCAGAATATGTACGTGATTGTCGTCAACAGTGGTTTCGAACATGTGGTTGTGCAGCTGAGGGAACAATGTCTTACCAGCACTGTATTCCAGTACTTGAGTGACAATGGCTGAAGTTATAACATTGCACTGGGGGAGTGTGCCGGAAGTTGTCCTCAAAATTCCCTGAAGGCAACGCTCCGACTCCCTGCACACAGCAACTATCCCGGCAGATGGTTTGGACAAACCTCCACGATTCTTTAACAGAATGAAGGGATGTACGGTGGCTGAAGTAAGAGCGTCCGCGCAAGGCATGCAGGTATGCTTTTCCTTTAGCTTTTGGACCACAAAGTCAGCAATGTAGTTGATTGCAGCATCCTTGTAGTCAGACATAGAATCAACATTTGGGCAGTGCTGGTATTCACGGTCACATTGCTCCACAGGCTTCAGATCAAACCTGCGCACGGTGTTCGCCGCAGAAAGTGTGACATCCATGATGGTGGTATTATCACGTAGGATGCAGTTGCCTGTTCTTGTCTTTACTTGGGACAAAAGAAGACGCTTGTAGGCAGCTGTAAACTGTCTTGATGTGGGATTGTTGTTGAATCCACCACATGCTCTCAGACAGGAGAAGAAAAGCTCAAGGTGATCTTGGCTCAGCCTGTAGGTATGGAGGTAACTGCATGGTGCGTTTGGCTGGATGACCACTTCAAGGAAAATATTCCATGCACTTGCGCAACTGGCAATAAAGCCAACTACACAAGTTTTTCTCGGGCCTAAATGCACCAGCCTGCCTTTGCTGTCTTTCAGTTCCAAGAGTGACCTTTGGGCCTTAAGCAGGATTTCCTGTACCCGATCTTTGTTGGATATCCTCATTGGGGCTTTGGACCCCTTCCCCAAAGGGTTCCTGCTGTTAAGGACATCGAAGGCGGCATAAATGGTTCTCAGGAACTTCACTGTCTCCTCGCACCCGCTGAACTGTGGGAGATGCAACTGTGTGTTACAGTACTCAAGAGCATCTGCTACACTGCTGCTGAACACCTGTGCTGCAAGCTTCACCTTCATCTTCTGTTTCTCCCACCGTACATGAGCCATTTGGAACATCTCTTGAAGTTTATTCAACTCCTCAATGTATTTCCAACGGATTTCACCATTTGGAGTTTGGAGTAAACCTTCGTCAGCCAATGTGTTTCTGAGCAGCTTCAACATATGGTTAACATCCAGAAGCACATGGACCATTTGTGATGGATCAGCAGGATGTGCAAAAGAGGATCTCATGTTATTGACGTCCAATGTTGCTCCCAGGGCTCTCAGCATGGAAAAGTGGCATGATGGTCCATCGCACGTCAAGGAGACTGTACGAACTCCGGTGGCATGGAGTCGATGAAGGCATTCACTGATGATGTTGGCACGCTCTTCACCAGTCATTCCGTCAATGAGGAAGTAGGCAACAGGGATTTTCCAGGAGTCATTGATGGCTACAACCATGAGGACCAAGGCACATTTGGCTGGTGGTAGACTGTCATCAACAGTGCCACAGCCAAAGTCCACATATCCATGGAATCTTCCAGCTGCATGTTCCACGTGCTTTCGAATGGCCACTTCATCCAACATGAGAGCACACAGGGTCTCCTTTCCTTCAACCATTCTGTTCTGCGCATGACACGCAAGAGCAGAAAATGCAGGTTTTGTAAAACCAGGATCCGCAGAAATGTGGCTGTACCACGTCCGGATGGTGGCGGGATGGGGCAGTACAAGGTCAAAAGCTTTACGCACAAAACGATACGCTTTGGCGGAATAGAAGTGCAGAGTCATTGCAAATGACCGCAACTCCTCCGACACTTTCAATCTTTTACTTTGCACCCTTCTGGAGAGCAAGGTCTTTTGGACTCCACTGAAGGAGTTCTCCAGCATCTCTGCACAGCCACTAGAAATGAGCAGTTTCTCTTTGAGAGAAGTGATGACCTGAGTTAGGCAGGAAACTTTTATCTTAAATGTCCTACTCTTCTTCTTCCTGCTCTTCTGCTGCACCAATCTAAGTTTTTTTCTAATAGATCCCATTTTATTTTCTGCCTGTCTTTTGAAAGATATAGGAGATTTCCTCATTGCATAATAATGGTCAGCATCGTGCGATGCTGTGGCTTCAGAATCATTAACCTGTACCTTAACAGCTTCATCCACAATAACTGAAACCTCTGTGGCTTTCGAAACATTAACCTGAGCCTCATCAGCTTCATCAACAACACCTTCGACATCTAAAAAGACTTTGCAGTAATTGTGTTCGCTATTCACATTAATAAGCGCTGCCCTTTCCTTAGATGGTGATCCAGGGTTACCGAAAAGGGTGGGGATCGCATCTGGCTTGAGATTGCGATTGATGGTGAAGCAGTCCTCTGTGAAATGGCGGGCACAGATTCTGCTAGACAGATTTGGTAACCACTTCTTGCGGTTTATGTTTTTCAACCACTGGTCGAGCCTTTTCTTCTTTTGGAGCGGGAGCCTGTGGAGAAATTATGTTTATTACCTTCAAGGGTATTTCAAAGTCATTTTAATAAACAATAGGAAGGAACACTAGCGAATAGTAAATATATCATTAGTGCAATCTCAAGTTAACACGCCCAATAATCATCTACTTCTTTTACCTCAAAGCATTTATAGCGTTCCTGTTCATCTTTGTGATTGTGTCATGAAATTGGCTAGTCCCTGTTTATTTTTAGCTACATTAGCCTCTTTAGCAAACCAGCCCGAAAACCAACTACACAACTTTGCATTGTATTGCAAGCACAGCAAGACCATGCAATGTATAAATTGGTGACCGGAGTAAAGTAACAATGTAATCAATTGTGTAAGAGCATTTACAATTAAAAGGACCAACGTGGTACAAATATAAAGAAAAAAAAGAGGCGAATGTGGCTAACAATAATAGCAATAGCACTTTGAGATCATTGAATTTATATAAAGTGCGTTATAAATAAAATGTATTATTATTAATAATAACAATAAACAACATGCAACTCGGAAGGCTGGCGTCCGAGGTTTCAGGAACACACCATGAGGCAGAACGTACTACTCGTCAACAAAAATGGCTGCGCCCGTATAGAGATTTATTTTCTTTGTATTTGTATCACGTCGGTCGTTTTAATGAAGGTTTTAAATGCTTTTACACACTTGATTACATTTCTACTTTATGCCTGTCACCAACTAACGCATGTCGGTCTTGCAATACAATGTAAAGTTGTGTTGTTTTCGAGCTGGTTTGCTACAGAGGATAATGTCGCTAACAATAACAATGACTAGCCAATGAGAAACGGGAAATATACTACAACAAAAAGGAAATGCCGCCAGAAAACTGGGAGATTTACGACTTGCACGTACCAGCGTAAGATCCAAATGGATTACAGCATGCTTACAGTGTGGTGGAATAAAACTGTTATTTGACGATAAAGTTTACTTTTTATCATAAATTATTAGTTTAGAAATAATCTTTCACATACCTGTGAAGGGACACCTTGCTTTCCGATCGATTCACGCAGTTGTTAGCAACACAGCCAGTCATTTTCGTATTGATGGATGATGACTATCTTCTAAACTGAGTTAGGTGAAAATGGGAGAATGTCAGCATGATCATCAATTTATAGAGAACAGATTCCCCACTCCGATACCTTACCGTGGTCACTGTCACCGCTAGGTCCATGTGCGCAGCGTCGACTCATCCAAATTGCAAAGGTACCATGGACCTATAAAGAAAAGTTCCGCGTATTAAAACATGGATCCCATTCACTCCTATGAAAACTGCTCCCTTGTACAACGCAACATCAAGGATATAAAGACTTCCGCATCGTGGGAGCTTAGGTACGCCCTTACTGCATGACGCGCAGTGCACGTTTCATGATGTTCCGGATGTAGAAGTATGGAGTGGCGAAGTCACGCACCTTCCGGTAGGGCTCATGGGACCTGAGATCGAAAAATATGAATGGGAGTCAATGGAGAGAAAATAATTATTTTCTGGTCCCAGTCTTTATATGCCCTGGATTACACATATGTTGTTTGTGGATTTAAATGATAATTTTTCATGCAAAGAAAACTAAAACATTTCGTGAAGAAGTTTGATAATCTTAGGTTTTATGTGAGGCCGCTTTGTGAACTACAGCTCTTCGCTGCTCTCGACGCATATGATATACGTCACCACACCCACGCTTGGAACTCGGCACAGAGATGGCGATCTCTGCTCCACTTCACCACTTTTTTTCAAGGCGAGGATAAAAGCATAGAAAGAGGTGAAAACCACTATAAGTCGGGGCATGTGGAGAGTTTTAGTTACGTGCCATCTCTATGTGCCATCTCTGTGCCGAGTTCCATGTGTGGTGACGTATATCATATGCGTTGAGAGCAGCGAAGAGCTGTAGTTCACAAAGCGGCCTCACATAAAACCTAAATTTATCAAACTTCTCCACGAAATGTTTTAGTTTTCTTTGCATGAAAAATTATCATTTAAATCCACAAACAACATATGTGTAATCCAGGGCATATAAAGACTGGGACCAGAAAATAATTATTTTCTCTCCATTGACACCCATTCATATTTTTCGATCTCATAGGTCCCATGAGCCCTACCGGAAAGGGCGTGACTTCGCCACTCCATAGGCCATGATCGCAAGCAGAGGAGTGCGACCAACAACTGAACCAGTCAAAAAATCGCTCTGCGACTTTTAGTGATAAAAAAAAGTCACCACAGGGCCTAAAAACCATAAACGTAAGTAAAAGGAAAAACCTTGGACGCCAGAAGTTAACGGAGCCGTGCACTGAGCCCTCTCGGAGACCGGGCCAAAACAACATTTGTTTCACTACGACTCCTTTCAGCTGCCCACCCCTCATTCTCCTGCAATAAAATAAAACCAAACGGCTTATAAAACGCTTGAGGTCGAGTTTTGAAAAGAGAAAACTATCATTTTATTAGTATATAGTGTAAAGATAATTATAAGACTTTGATTGATATCCAGAAAAAAATTGCGGAGACACATTCCTGTTCCCCGCTTATATTGCAGTGAAAGGAGATATCTGCTTCTGCGTCGCTATGAATCGACGGGCCCGTCCACAGCCCGCCAAATCAACTGCAATACCAGACTTGGCCACTAACAGTGCTGGATTTCGGAAGAAGGCACTGCTCCTGGCGGCCGGTTGATAAATTATACCATAGGGGTGGGTGGGTAATAGCAGAGAATGTCTAATATGAGGAGAACTGGCACTCGCGGGTTATTTCCGGGTTTCTGGACTGGTTGCAGTAATAATCTTTGACCACGCGGGGCGCTCGTAGGCGAGTCCAGAATGAATGGGAGCCAACGGGGTTTTATCCTCAGAATCCACTTTTCTCACGATGTAATTTTTTGTCAAGTAATTTTAAAGTTGCTATCAAAGGGTGGGGCTAAGATAATAAACTCAGCTGAATATTGCATTTTTTAAGGTCACGTATCTGTTCTAAAAAGGCGTTAAAAACATGCGATGACGTCACACACTGTAATACTGTCAGAGGTACTGCTTTACGGCAGTTTCTAAAGCACTTCCCTTGTCCCGCAACGATAACACCAGCTGTTGGAGGTAAGGCTTTTTTTTTTGCCCTAGTTACAGAGTTTTAGTGAGCTAATGTAAAAAAAAAGAAATGCGCGAATGTTTTACATATGTATGTTACTTACAGAGTGTTTTTTCTAATCCTCACTAGTGCCGATGATAAAGCTTTTTTTTTTAGCAACGATTATGAGCCATTTCTTTCTCCTAAAATAGAAACCTGGATTAGAATCATAATTTTAAGACTGCATCAGTAAACAATCTGCTAGAGAGCAGTGTTCTGTTGTTCTCCTCATGCCTCTTACTTTCTTGATCTCTACAGTCGGACCTTGATGCTGTGACAACGGACAAGTCTTCTTCCTCTGTCCTTTTCCCCTGCCTCTGTTCAGTATGTTCAGTGTTGTTAAATCATCTTTTTTTTTATTAGTTACTGTTCTTATTGTGTTCTTGTTAGTGTGATTTTTGAATAAACTTGCCTGTTGCAATGTTGGTATAATGTTTGTATAATTACTGTTATACAACTGTTACTGTTTCAATGTGACCCAGACCATATTTCTCATTTAACAAACATTTGTAGCTTATAATGTGTTGCATGGCAGAGCAATTACGGTATATTCAATGGCTTAAAACAAACCCATCTGTAAGGATCAGTGAATGCATAGAAATCAATGACAAGTGGTGTAGATGGTTTTCCCTCTGTGCAAGGTCATTAGCCTAAGTCCTACAAAAAAATAACGACTGTAATAGCAGATGTTGAAGTTGTTAAATCGTTAACTAACCATTTGTATGGAACAATCGGTTAAGGTAAGTTAAGTGCTTGAGTCTCGACACTTTAGAGAATGTCTAGCGCGCAACTTGAATAAGCCATGTGCGATATTACCCGGGCTCCAGCGCAACTTTCCTTACTAGGTGAAGCCTCAGGTAGCCTAGGACCATTCATACAGGAGCAAGCAAGAACGTTACCTTTTTCTGTCCTTGGTAAACGAAAAGACGGACAATCCGTTTCCACTGTAAGTGCAGTTTATCATTGCACATTTACGAGGCATTTCTTTTTTAAACTATCTTTATTTTCGAAAAATAGACTGACAGATTAAATTATATTGAGCGGGATATTGACTATTATTTAAGGTGGTCATAACGTACCTACCTACCATGTATATAACACATTGAACATTGAACACAAGAAATGGAAGAAATTCCATTTATGCCCATGTACTTTCACCATACATACTATCTAAAAAATAAAAGGACCTGCAGGAAAATATAAATACAGTACTTAAAAATTGAGTTAACACGTTTCTGATTGCTCTTCAGCTTCAGATGCCGTAAGAGGGGTCTCTGGTCGTAATCAGTCGCAAGTCCGTCCCTGACCAATCAGCATTCATTAGCAGAATGCTAGCGTTTATGGCCAACAACGGCCCAAACTGTAAGAAATCGAAAGGACATAAGTACTCACTCATTTGACTTTTGAACCATAATCTATATTGAACTTGCGGAATCTACAATAAAATTTGCGATATTTCAACGACAAGCAGGTGAAAGAGGCATAATTAGCCGTTTAGCCCCATAGACTCCCATTCAATCTGGACTCGCCCGCGATCACCCCCAGTGGATGTCTCATGGAACTACAACCAAAATCGGTACAATGGGGCGTATAGGGAGTGCCCAGGCTCTTCGTAGACGGGCTCTGGTAATAGCAGAGAATGTCTAATATGAGGAGAACTGGCACTCGCGGGTTAGTTCCGGTTTTCTGGACTGGTTGCAGTAAAAATCTTTGACCACGCGGGGCGCTCGTAGGCGAGTCCAGAATGAATGGGAGCCAACGGGGTTTTATCCTCAGAATCCACTTTTCTCACGATGTAATTTTTTGTCAAGTAATTTTAAAGTTGCTATCAAAGGGTGGGGCTAAGATAATAAACTCAGCTTAATATTGAATTTTTTAAGGTCACGTATCTGTTCTAAAAAGGCGTTAAAAACATGCGATGACGTCACACACTGTAATACTGTCAGAGGTACTGCTTTACGGCAGTTTTCTAAAGCCCTTCCCTTGTCCCGCAACGATAACACCAGCTGTTGGAGGTAAGGCTTTTTTTTTTGCCCTAGTTAGAGTTTTAGTGAGCTAATGTAAAAAAAAGAAATGCGCGAATGTTTTACATATGTATGTTACAGAGAGTGTTTTTTCTAATCCTCACTAGTGCCGATGATAAAGCTTTTTTTTTTAGTAACGATTATGAGCCATTTCTTTCTCCTAAAATAGAAACCTGGATTAGAATCATAATTTTAAGACTGCATCAATTTAGTTTACATCAGTAAACAATCTGCTAGAGAGCAGTGTTCTGTTGTTCTCCTCATGCCTCTTCCTTTCTTGATCTCTACAGTCGGACCTTGATGCTGTGACAACGGACAAGTCTTCTTGCTCTGTCCTTTCCCCCTGCCTCTGTTCAGTATGTTCAGAGTTGTTAAATCATTTCTCTTTTTTTTTTATTAGTTACTGTTCTTATTGTGTTCTTGTTAGTGTGATGTTTGAATAAACTTGCCTGTTGCAATGTTGGTATAATGTTTGTATAATTACTGTTATACAACTGTTACTGTTTCAATGTGACCCAGACCATATTTCTCATTTAACAAACATGTGCAGCTTATAATGTGTTGCATGGCAGAGCAATTAGGCCTACGGTATATTCAATGGCTTAAACAAACCCATCTGTAAAGATCAGTGAATGCATAGAAATCAATGACAAGTGGTGTAGATGGTTTTCCCTCTGTGCAAGGTCATTAGCCCAAGTCCTACAAAAAAATAACGACTGTAATAGCAGATGTTTAAGTTGTTAAATCGTTAACTAACCATTTGTATGGAACAATCGGTTAAGGTAAGTTAAGTGCTTGAGTCTCGACACTTTAGAGAATGTCTAGCGCGCAACTTGAATAAGCCATGTGCGATATTACCCGGCCGGGCTCCAGCGCAACTTTCCTTACCAGGTGAAGCCTCAGGTAGCCTAGGAACATTCATACAGGAGCAAGCAAGAACGTTACCTTTTTCTGTCCTTGGTAAACGAAAAGACGGACAATCCGTTTCCACTGTGAGTGCAGTTTATCATTGCACATTCACGAGGCATTTCTCTTTTAAACTATCTTTATTTTCGAAAAATAGACAATGACAGATTAAATGATATTGAGCGGGATATTGACTGTATTATTTAAGGTGGTCATAGCGCACCTACCATGTATATAACACATTGAACACAAGAAATGGAAGAAATTCCATTTATGCCCACGTACTTTCACCATACATAGGCTACTATCTAAACAATAAAAGGACCTGCAGGAAAATATAAATACATTACTCAAAAATTGAGTTAACACGTTTCTGATTGCTCTTCAGCTTCAGATGCCGTAAGAGGGGTCTCTGGTCGTAATCAGTCGCAAGTCCGTCCCTGACCAATCAGCATTCATTAGCAGAATGCTAGCGTGTATGGCCAACAACGGCCCAAACTGTAAGAAATCGAAAGGACATCACTCACTCAAGTACTCACTCATTTGACTTTTGAACCATAATCTATATTGAACTTGCGGAATCTACAATAAAATTTGCGATATTTCTCCGACAAGCAGGTGAAAGAGGCATAATTAGCCGTTTAGCCCCATAGACTCCCATTCAATCTGGACTCGCCCGCGATCACCCCCAGTGGATGTCTCATGGAACTACAACCAAAATCGGTACAATGGGGCGTATAGGGAGTGCCCAGGCTCTTATGGCAAGCCGAGTGTGCCACAATTCGACTTCAATTAAACGCGTTCTGAAACGCCAGCACGCGTGCCCAGAACGCGTTTTGGTTTTCCAGAACGCGTTCCGGCGTTTCAGCGCGCGCGCCCAGAACGCGTTCCGGCGTTTCAGCGCGCGCGCCCAGAACGCGTTCTGGCATTTCAGCGCGCGCGCCAAGAACGCGTTCCGGCATTTCTGCGCGCGCGCTCAGAACGCATATTAGCATATTAACAGCACGCGTGCTGTTAATATGCTAATGCGCTCCTCCCCTCAATTTTCTCAGCCAATAGATTTGAGCCGTTTTCACCTAATCATATGCTAGGGCAAACACACAGACAACATCAGTCGAGACCAGAGGCCTGTTTCAGGTAGCTGGTTTTGAGGCAACCCCGAGTTTGTTCGCTCTGAGTTAGAGGAAACTCTGGATTTTCCGTTTCAGGTAGCAGGTTCAGCGCAACCGAGAGTTAGTTGCTGCGGCAACATACGCCGTGGGTCTAACCTGCTCGGGAGGTGGTTAGACCTACTCTGAGTTTGTTGTCTATAAGGCTGAAGGCAGCTCTCCGACAGAAGGAAGTGTTAGAAATGGCATGTCCTTTCCTACGAGAGCCTGTGTACGTAGAGGCTTCGATCCTCAGAAGGAATCTCCGTGAGGAACGATTATTAAGACCCCGGTTGGATATACTTTATTTTCCTGATAATTTTCTTCACGAGCGCTATCGTTTTTAAGCGCAATCCATCATTAATTTAGACCACCTTCTCAGCCCCCATGTTAACTGTCAAACGCATCGGGGGCATGCTTGAAGTTTAAGTTTAAGTTTTTTGACGCAATTAACGCATGAGTAGAATGATCTGCCCCGTGCATCCCACCCGCTCTGTAGGCTACTACAGTCACTTTAACGTTGTGGCTTTCCCTAGATCAGAGTAGCTGACTAACCACGGACCTATAACTGCTGCAAGTCAAGAAACTCATTTTAAGAATGCAAGGCAGAAAAGTCCCTGGTACTGCTTTTAACCAGATGCTGTTCTTCTCTACACGCACATGCTCAGCATAATCGTATGCAATGTTCACTGAAGTAAAACCCTTTGAGTGAACTGTTCAACAAAATAAATTGTCCCACCACAGCCCGTGTTCTAATAAAGACAATCTACTTTTTATGAGGATTTCTTTATTTCCTGAAAGCACAAAGTAATTCATATTGGGTATGTTTTTAGAGCAGGGAACAGTATCCCAGTTTCCACCTCACCCACCTTTAACTTATGTTCCAAAATTTGGATCTCCAAAGCATCCTTTTGCATCTTTTAAATTGTTACAATTGCATGAAGGTTGGTGAGGGCATCTGGTTCAAGTAGCCTAGGGCGATGACGCCATCAGTAATTGGAAGAAGATGATTAGACAGTGAAATGATTACTTGAGCCAGAATATTGCCCCATCTAATTTGTAACGTGCTGTGTTGCGTGTACATATTTAATTATTTTGAATAACCAACCTCTTATAAAGGCATTTCTATCCTGGAGGGTGGGGGGGGTCAGAGGAGCTCCCCCCAGGGATGCCCTCAGCCACAGGACGCATAGCCTACTCTGTTCGCTGAGGGCCATCCCCTCAGCCTCTGTGAGGGCTGCAGAGGTGGACCCCCTCCAGTCTGCCGGGGCTCTGCTTTTTTTCGATTTGCTAACATGGAGGAAAATGTTACCCTAAAATTCATTAAGCGCTATTTTGAAGACATGTATATATATATATGTAATGCATTTTGCCTAGGTGTAGCCTTCTAATATATCTAAATCCTATTAACTATTGGCAGTGTTGGGGTGGCTGGGAAATGTACTACTTACATTTACTGCTTAAATATAGGCCCATCACATGTTGAAAATAGCTGTTAAATTAGGTAGAGCAGGCAAAACAGCACAATTGATTTGATTTCAATTAAACCTTAGTTTACATTTTTGAACTATATTTTTGTACTTCATCTTCATTTGCTGCCAAGTCCTCTTGGGGCAACTCGGGGTTGCGTAAATTGACACACACACATACACACAATTTACATATTGAATGAGTGGAAGATATTAAACTATCCTCTTATTTTATTTTACTAATTTATTTTACACAGGCATTGACTTGTTCAGCTATTTCATGCCAAGAAATCTCTCGTGCTCTCGCTGCCGCGGCGGTATTGTTTTTTTTGTTTAAAGGGGTAACTGCTCGGCATACGCGTTCATTAGAATTTCCAATTCCGTGGGGAAAAGTAAGTGGATCTCCGCTTTTGGTCCATGTTTGATCATGTTATCAGAGATCCATTGATGATGGCTCTTTATAGTCAACAGGCACGCCCCCAACCCAGCGTGAACACACTCCGAGTTGATTAAGCCAACGCTGATCGCCTGTTCTGAAACCGAAAACCCAGAGTTGCTTTTCAACCCTGAACTCTGAGTCAACCAACTCAGAGCGCAGGATTAAACTCAGAGTATGTTAAACCAGCTACCTGAAACAGGCCTCAGAGCTCTTCTTTCGCGAATCTTTTCTGTTGTGTCGTTCTTAAAGTCGAAAGATGTTAAGATGTTTCAAATTAGGTGGTTAATGTGGAGGTGGTGAACACTACAAGTACATACACTTTGACTATACACTATCTAAGCTACTTGACCGAACATTGTGTATGGTAAGTGCCGTGGCAACTATGATAACATAATTAAAAAATAATTTTATTTATAGCGTATCGTTTATTACAGCATTACATGAGTCAGCTTATTCGTCTTCCGAGTACAATAAAAACAATAACAGAGTTCAGAAGTTAGAGTTAAAATTCCATTAGAAGTAAATAAGTCCGTCTGAAGTATTAACATGCAGTTGCAGGTTTTAGCCTGTATGTGGTAGTAGCCTATAAGACGAGGTATAATTCACTTCATCAGTTGGAATGAGACAGATAGAAAAAACTATATATATATATAGAATATATAAAATGTAATAGAAAAAATACAATAATAGTGTACTTTATTAAGCCGTTGTGGAAATTCTTTCTCTACATTTAACCTATCTGGTACTACTACACCCAGAGCAGCATGTGGCCACACAGGTACAACTGACAGAGAAGACCACACTGTTATACAAGTCAAAAAACAGTAAAGGAGAAAAAAGCTGCAGCCAGCCCTGTGTAACAACAGGCCGGAGCAGCAAGCAGAGCCAGAGTCAAAGTGTATGTACTTGTAGTGTTCACCACCTCCACATTAACCACCTAATTTGAAACATCTTAACATCTTACGACTTTAAGAACGACACAACAGAAAAGATCCGCGAAAGAAGAGCTCTGGTCTCGACTGATGTTGTCTGATGTTGTCTGTATCGTTACACTTCCTGTGATGGTGGTAAAGACTATTTACCAGTGCACACACACACACAAGCACACACACACACACACACCAGATTTTCTTTTAAATAGATTATTTAATTTATTTTCTGTACATAATAAAACCATCCTGGAGGAAATTAAAAAAAAATTACTGAAAAAACCCAATCTATTCCCCAGGCGCCCTCTTCTCAACCCAGTAGCTGGATGCAGTCACCTGGTGGCGAGGACGAGCTCTGGGACCCAGTCCTCAGCCTTGCACGGTTAACCTTTCTTAGAGTAATGACAGAAGGTCACAACATGTAAAAAAAACAAAACATATAAATACATGAAACATGTATATAAATACGAGACCATAGACTTTTTGTTTTTCTTTATTTTAAAAACAAAATACACGTAATAAGTAAAATACTAAACCATAGACTCCCATCAAAATAGGAAATAGGGAAGAAAAAAAAAAAAATAGTATTTCAAGTATTACACTGAACACTAAACTGTACAAATACATATCTTATTGGCTGGAGGGTGCTTTGAGATATGCTCGACATGATCCACTGATGACAATTATTTCCTTTCTAATTCTCATTTTAGAAAGAAAAGCGGTGTGGGGGGGGTATTACGTATGTTTGCTACTACAGTTTCCCTGGGAAGAATAAAGTATCTATCAATCCATCCATCTTTCTATCCTTCCCAGTAATGTGGTTTACTGGTGATGAAAACGGATGAGCTTTTTGAATTTATGTCTAACAGAGTCCTTATTCAGACTCTCTGTTGCCCGTCTTGCCAGATGGTTCATCCTTATTTTACAATATAAAGAGGATGCCATTTTCACCAAAATATGTACGTGATTGTCGTCAACAGTGGTTTCGAACATGTGGTTGTGCAGCTGAGGGAACAATGTCTTACCAGCACTGTATTCCAGTACTTGAGTGACAATGGCTGAAGTTATAACATTGCACTGGGGGAGTTTGCCGGAAGTTGTTCTCAAAATTCCCTGAAGGCAACGCTCCGACTCCCTGCACACAGCAACTATCCCGGCAGATGGTTTGGACAAACCTCCACGATTCTTTAACAGAATGAAGGGATGTACGGTGGCTGAAGTAAGAGCGTCCGCGCAAGGCATGCAGGTATGCTTTTCCTTTAGCTTTTGGACCACAAAGTCAGCAATGTAGTTGATTGCAGCATCCTTGTAGTCAGACATAGAATCAACATTTGGGCAGTGCTGGTATTCACGGTCACATTGCTCCACAGGCTTCAGATCAAACCTGCGCAAGGTGTTCGCCGCAGAAAGTGTGACATCCATGATGGTGGTATTATCACGTAGGATGCAGTTGCCTGTTCTTGTCTTTACTTGGGACAAAAGAAGACGCTTGTAGGCAGCTGTAAACTGTCTTGATGTGGGATTGTTGTTGAATCCACCACATGCTCTCAGACAGGAGAAGAAAAGCTCAAGGTGATCTTGGCTCAGCCTGTAGGTATGGAGGTAACTGCATGGTGCGTTTGGCTGGATGACCACTTCAAGGAAAATATTCCATGCACTTGCGCAACTGGCAATAAAGCCAACTACACAAGTTTTTCTCGGGCCTAAATGCACCAGCCTGCCTTTGCTGTCTTTCAGTTCCAAGAGTGACCTTTGGGCCTTAAGCAGGATTTCCTGTACCCGATCTTTGTTGGATATCCTCATTGGGGCTTTGGACCCCTTCCCCAAAGGGTTCCTGCTGTTAAGGACATCGAAGGCGGCATAAATGGTTCTCAGGAACTTCACTGTCTCCTCGCACCCGCTGAACTGTGGGAGATGCAACTGTGTGTTACAGTACTCAAGAGCATCTGCTACACTGCTGCTGAACACCTGTGCTGCAAGCTTCACCTTCATCTTCTGTTTCTCCCACCGTACATGAGCCATTTGGAACATCTCTTGAAGTTTATTCAACTCCTCAATGTATTTCCAACGGATTTCACCATTTGGAGTTTGGAGTAAACCTTCGTCAGCCAATGTGTTTCTGAGCAGCTTCAACATATGGTTAACATCCAGAAGCACATGGACCATTTGTGATGGATCAGCAGGATGTGCAAAAGAGGATCTCATGTTATTGACGTCCAATGTTGCTCCCAGGGCTCTCAGCATGGAAAAGTGGCATGATGGTCCATCGCACGTCAATGAGACTGTACGAACTCCGGTGGTATGGAGTCGATGAAGGCATTCACTGATGATGTTGGCACGCTCTTCACCAGTCATTCCGTCAATGAGGAAGTAGGCAACAGGGATTTTCCAGGAGTCGTTAATGGCTACAACCATGAGGACCAAGGCACCTTTGGCTGGTGGCAGACTGTCATCAACAGTGCCACAGCCAAGGTCCACATATCCATGGAATCTTCCAGCTGCATGTTCCACGTGCTTTCGAATGGCCACTTCATCCAACATGAGAGCGCACAGGGTCTCCTTTCCTTCAACCATTCTGTTCTGCGCATGACACGCAAGAGCAGAAAATGCAGGTTTTGTAAAACCAGGATCCGCAGAAATGTGGCTGTACCACGTCCGGATGGTGGCGGGATGGGGCAGTACAAGGTCAAAAGCTTTACGCACAAAACTATACGCTTTGGCGGAATAGAAGTGCAGAGTCATTGCAAATGACCGCAACTCCTCCGACACTTTCAATCTTTTACTTTGCACCCTTCTGGAGAGCAAGGTCTTATGGACTCCACTGAAGGAGTTCTCCAGCATCTCTGCACAGCCACTAGAAATTAGCAGTTTCTCTTTGAGAGAAGTGATGACCTGAGTTAGGCAGGAAACTTTAATCTTAAATGTCCTACTCTTCTTCTTCCTGCTCTTCTGCTGCACCAATCTAAGTTTTTTTCTAATAGATCCCATTTTATTTTCTGCCTGTCTTTTGAAAGATATAGGAGATTTCCTCATTGCATAATAATGGTCAGCATGGTGCGATGCTGTGGCTTCGGAATCATTAACCTGTACCTTAACAGCTTCATCCACTATAACTGAAACCTCTGTGGCTTTCGAAACATTAACCTGAGCCTCATCAGCTTCATCAACAACACCTTCGACATCTAAAAAGACTTTGCAGTAATTGTGTTCTCTATTCACATTAATTAGCGCTGCCCTTTCCTTAGATGGTGATCCAGGGATGCCAAAAAGGGTGGGGATCGCATCTGGCTTGAGATTGCGATTGATGGTGAAGCAGTCCTCTGTGAAATGGCGGGCACAGATTCTGCTAGACGTATTTGGTAACCACTTCTTGCGGTTTATGTTTTTCAACCACTGGCCGAGCCTTTTCTTCTTTTGGAGCGGGAAACTGTGGAGCAATTATGTTTATTACCTTCAAGGGTATTTCAAATTCATTTTAATAAACAATAGGATGGAACACTATCGAATGATAAATATATTATTAGTGCAATCTCAAGTTAACACGCCCAATAATCATCTACTTCTTTTACTTTGAACTGCATTGTATGTCAAAGGTGCTACATAAATAAAGTTAAAGTGCGTATTGGAAGTTAATGTTTTTAAAATATTTATACATAACATTCTCTGAAAATTGCTCTTTGAAATTAAAATGCAGGATTTTATCAGTTTAAAAAAGTATATCGGCAAAAAATCCAGTTTTAAAGTGACTATTTTGAGCAAGGCTTCAAAAACCGTTGTTTTTTTATGTGATACGTCAAACGCGTCATATTACGTAGGAATTGGTAGACGCGGTCGCTGTTGCTGCCTCAGCTCTATGCGTAGTTGTGAGTAGTTACCGCGGTGAGGGGGCTTGTATTCCCCCCCCCCCTGTGGTTTTTGGGTTTTTCCAATCGACGAGATGAGGTTTTGTATCTGTGGGGGTTGTTCCAACTCCGACCTCTTGTCCGACCATCTCCGATTTGACAGTTTCCCCGATCGGAGAAAGGATGGAGCAGGCTTTCGAGCCTGCAAACCCTCACGTTAGTTGTACTCACTCGTTCTCCAGTAGGGGCATACACACGACCTCTTTGACGCCAGGGTTGTTGGCCTTTTCACTGGAGCAGCGCTGAAGGTCCCAGGTGGCCAGGCGCACCGTGGCCCGGCTGTCCCGCGGGCCCGGGGCCGGTGCCTCGCGGGGCCGCAGGGACGCCCTCTGCGTGGGTCCTCCCGGCGGGAGGTCGAGGTCGTCGCTCCGGAGGCTGAACGAGGTTGGGCTCGGATGGGACCGACCCGTGTAGGTCAGCCCGCCGTTGGTATTGGTGGACGGAGTTCTTGAGCGCTCCACAAACACCTGGAAACGGATCTTGTCCAGTAGGGAGCGGTTTATGTGATCGACCCGAACCAGGTCCTCGATGCTCTTGAACGGACCGTGTTGGGTCCGATAGGCGACAATGTTCCGGGCGATTTTCTCCGTGATGCCGCGGATGCTCATGAGCTGCGGCGGGACGGCGGTGTTGATGTTCATGCCGCTGCAGAAGGACATATGCTCCGGGTCTCTCCGCAGGGAGGACGGGGAGTGCTGCGACGAACTGGTCCTACTCGACACGCAGATCTCCACTTTAATAATCTCCAGTTTGGTGGCGCCTATCCCACTCACCAGCGCTAGGTCCTCCACCTTCTTGAAGCCCCCGATGCAGTCCCGGTACTCCACGATGCTCCGCGCCACGGGGCGGTTGACACCGGGCAGGGTCATGAGCTCTTCCTCCGTGGCCGTGTTGATGTTCAGCCGCTCCTGGTTCACCATAATTCTTCTGACACCACAACTCTATCTCCCTCCTATTGCCATGGTGTCTCCCCCTTTTGGGTGGTTGCTGTTCTCCCTCACGGCTAGCTGGCTCAAAATTGTACGGAAGTGGTCCGAAACTGTTATCCATTGTTGTTATGTTTCCTATGTAGTCTATGATGATTAGAACGTCCGTCTACCAATTCCTACGTCACGCTCGAAACGAGCGTTTGAGATGCGGAAGTAAAATTGTATCACAAAAACGGCTCAAGATGCCACTTGTAGTGTAGATTTATTAATAAAATCTAAATAATCGTGTATTCGAATTTTTTTCCTATATGATTCTTCACTGCAGTATCTAACTTCCAATACGCACTTTAAGTATAAGGACAATTCTGCTGCCTGTACCTTTAGCATGTTGCATGTTTTAAAAATACAAATCATTTTATGTATTAATCAAATAGTCAGTGGAACAGAAATCAACAAATTCCATAATATCTGAATAATAACAAAACAATATAATAAAATAAAAAAAGTGATGGCATTCTGGTAATCCCAATAGTTTGCAACGGTCATTAGTATAATATTTAATTTCATCTGTAGGATTCTGACTGTCAGTGTGAACATAGGGGTTATCTTTTTGATCTAAAACGATCACACAAATAAAATGTGAGATTTTGTGCAGCATTTGAAACATATCAAAACAATATTGCCTCCTTTTATTTTTATTTTTAACTTTAATTATAAGTAGAAAATGCATTTCCTGCAGAAAATGCGATGAGTGCTGTAGTGCCAAGTAAAAAGAAAAAGTAAATGTTTGGAAACAAATAAAGTGACCGCTAAATGAAAAGCGCAAAGCATTGCTAAAAATTCAGAAATTTAAAATGAATGGAACTGAAGAATCGGAAATGCCAAATGTATTGCCCTGCACTGTGAGTGAGTGAGTGAGTGAGTGAGTGAGTGAAAAAGACCATGGGTTCAATTTTCACCGGAATTACACTTTAATGATCAACCGATTCAATGCGAGTAGTTTCCATAAATGACTTGTTAAACCGGCTTGTATCACCTCCTTAATATTATAAATAAACCATTTAAGTGAATATGTATGCTCATACAATATATAATAGTGTGTATCTAACAAATGTGTACAACACTTCAATCGAAAGTTAAAATATGCATCGCTAACCTGATCGTTAAGCCCAACAAATGACTTGGCTCCAAGCTAAAATGCTGTAATCTATTTGGAAGATAGTACGCCGGTGCGTGCAAGTTGTAAATCGCAAATCTCCCCGACTCCTCGGGAGTCCAGCCTTCTTCCGAGATGCATTTTTGACGTAGTTTCCAGTCTCAAAGCATTTATAGCGTTCCTGCTCATCTTTGTGATTGTGTCATGAAATTGGCTAGTCCTTGTTTATTTTTAGCTACATTAGCCTCTTTAGCAAACCAGCCCGAAAACAAACTACACAACTTTGCATTGTATTGCAAGCACAGCAAGACCATGCAACGTATAAATTGGTGACCGGAGTAAAGTAGCAATGTAATCAATTGTGTAAGAGCATTTACAATTAAAAGGACCAACGTGGTACAAATATAAAGAAAAAAAGAGGCTAATGTGGCTAACAAATAGCAATAGCACTTTAAGATCATTGAATTTATATAAAGTACGTTATAAATAAAATGTATTATTATTATTAATAACAATAAACAACATGCAACTCGGAAGGCTGGCGTCCGAGGTTTCAGGAACACACCATGAGGCAGAACCTACTCGTCAACAAAAATGGCTGCGCCCGTAGAGAGATTTATTTTCTTTGTATTTGTATCACGTCGGTCATTTTAATGAAGGATTTAAACGCTTTTACACAATTGATTACATTTCTACTTTATGCCGGTCACCAACTAATGCATGTCGGTCTTGCTGTGCGTGCAATACAATGTAAAGTTGTGTTGTTTTCTAGCTGGTTTGCTACAGAGGCTAATGTAGCTAACCATAACAATGACTAGCCAATGAGAAACGGGAAATATACTACGACCAAAGGGAAATGCAGCCAGAAAGCTGGGAGATTTGCGACTTGCACGTACCAGCATAAGATCCAAATGGACTACAGCATGCTTACAGTGTGGTGGAAAAAAACTGTTATTTGACGATAAAGTTTACTTTTTATCATAAATTATTAGTTTAGAAATAATCTTTCACAAACCTGTAAAGGGACACCTTGCTTTCCGATCGATTCACGCAGTTGTTAGCAACACAGCCCGTCATTTTCGTATTGATTGATGATGACTATCATCTCAACTGAGTTAGGTGAAAATGGGAGAATGTCAGCATGATCATCAATTTATAGAGAACAGATTCCCCACTCCGATACCTTACCGTGGTCACTGTCACCGCTAGGTCCATGTGCGCAGCGTCGACTCATCCAAATTGCAAAGGTACCATGGACCTATGAAGAAAAGTTCCGCGTATTAAAACATGGATCCCATTTACTCCTATGAAAACTGCTCCCTTGTACAGCGCAACATCAAGGACATAAAGACTTCCGCATCGTGGGAGCTTAGGTACGCCCTTACTGCATGACGCGCAGTGCACGTTTCATGATGTTCCGGATGTAGAAGTATGGGCAATGATCGCAAGCAGAGGAGCGCGTCCAACAACTGAACCAGTCAAAAAATCGCTCTGCGACTTTTAGTGATAAAAAAGTCATCACAGGGCCTAAAAACCATAAACGTAAGTAAAAGGAAAAACCTTTGACGCCAGAAGTTAACGGAGCCGTGCACTGAGCCCTCTCGGAGACCGGGCCAAAACAACATTTGTTTCACTACGACTCCTTTCAGCTGCCCACCCCTCCTTCTCATGCAATAAAATAAAACCAAACGGCTTATAAAACGCTTGAGGTAGAGTTTTGAAAAGAGAAAACTATCATTTTATTAGTACATAGTGTAAAGATAATTATGAGACTTTGATTGATATCCAGAAAAAAATTGCCGAGACACATTCCTGTTCCCCGCTTATATTGCAGTGAAAGGAGATATCTGCTTCTGCGTCGCTATGAATCGACGGGCCCGTCCACAGCCCGCCAAATCAACTGCAATACCAGACTTGGCCACTAACAGTGCTGGATTTCGGAAGAAGGCACTGCTCCTGGCGGCCGGTTGATAAATTATACCATAGGGGTTGGTGGGTAATAGCAGAGAATGTCTAATATGATACGTAGACGGGCTCTGGTAATAGGTCCATGGCTCAGGTTGGGTCGTGGCCCCGGTCCCCATCTCCCTCTGCTGGATGGCCTGTGTCAAAATCCAAAATGGAATGGACAAATGACTACAGCAGCCCAAACGATCGTAAATGCTTTGCTTTGTCAAAACGGCTATAATCCCAATATATCCATGATTCATTTCACTAGCAAGACGGGTACCAGATAGTATAAATTAATCTAAATATCTATTATATAATAATTTATGTTCAAACAAAATATTAATTTAAATATACATAACAAAAGTAAAGTATTATACATAGCCTAAATTGCCATCTGACATTCTAAATCTCAAACTTTATGCAGATTAATGTTTTTACATAGAACATATATATAAAACTGCTTAGTCTAATTGTACCCACATTTGCCTAAAGGTACCTTGAATGAGGATCAGAAGACCAAAGCAAACACACCACATTGTAATGAATTGCTGTTTATTGTATGCTCTTGATAAAAACATTGGTCTACCAAAAACCACAGAGGAGCACATCATGCTGGGTTTCAGGACAAAAAGGTGTTGCTGGCACCCCACGGAGCAGTGCAGGCATCGGGGTCAGAGTCAGGGCTGTGGCCTGTCAGAGAAAAACCTCCACATGGTAGCATTCAGTTATTGCAACAGAATCTCTCCTTTTTGATCACATTAAACAGAACTACCATGCAGCGTGGTGCCCATTGTACAGCACTGTTTGTGTGATTTATTATGAGTCAGGCCTTCAACACCCTCTCTCATGCACTCATTCACACACACACACACACATCTGTATTTGGCCATGGCATCAACAGTCAATGCTCAAACACTTTTTTTTTTCTTTTTCAGTTCTTCTTTTGTCAACAAGCCTAGTGTCGAAATCTGACCATGGCTTGGGTCAAATCTGACCATTGGAGTGAGTGGTGATGCCCGTTTGCAGTGGCTTGCGTGAATCCAGGTAGCACTCCTAGCTATTTTGCTGATGATGTGATCCACAGGATTTGGAATGGTCCCAAAATTGCTGAGTTCCAGGCACGTCTCAGATAGTAATCCATGTATCGTTACACTTCCTGTGATGGTGGTAAAGACTATTTACCAGTGCACTGATTGACACACACACACACACACACACACACACACACACACACACACACACACACACACACACACACACACACACACACACACACACACACACACACACACACACACACACACACACACACACACACACACCAATTCTCGATTCAGATTTTCTTTTAATTAGATTATTTAATTTATTTTCTGTACATAATACCATTCTGGAGGAAATTAAAAAAAAAAAAAAAACTGAAAAAACCCAATCCATTCCCCACAGGCGCCCTCTTCTCAACCAAGTAGCTGGATGCAGTCACCTGGTGGCGAGGACGAGCTCTGGGACCCAGTCCTCAGCCTTGCACGGTTAACCTTTCTTAGAGTAATGACAGAAGGTCACAACATGTAAAAAAAACATATAAATACATGAAACATGTATATAAATACGAGACAGACTTTGTTTTTCTTTATTTTAAAAACAAAATACACGTAACATTAAAACAAGAAAATAAGTATATTACTAAACCATCAAAATAGAAAATAGGGAAGAAAAAATAACAGACAAAGCTAAACTCAGCTTGCAAGTTAGTGATGGGCATACATTTATGTTTACAAAAAATAGTATTTCAAGTATTACACTGTACAAATACACTGTACAAATACATATCTTATTGGCTGGAGGGTGGTTTGAGATATGCTCGACATGAGCCACTGATGACAATTATTTCCTTTCTAATTCTCATTTTAGAAAGAAAAGCGGTGTGGGGGGGGTATTACGTATGTTTGCTACTACAGTTTCCCTGGGAAGAATAAGTATCTATCAATCCATCCATCTTTCTATCCTTCCCAGTAATGTGGTTTACTGGTGATGAAAAGGGATGAGCTTTTTGAATTTATGTCCAACAGAGTCCTTATTCAGACTCTCTGTTGCCCGTCTTGCCAGATGGTTCATCCTTATTTTACAATATAAAGAGGATGCCATTTTCACCAGAAGGTGTACGTGATTGTCGTCAACAGTGGTTTCGAACATGTGGTTGTGCAGCTGAGGGAACAATGTCTTACCAGCACTGTATTCCAGTACTTGAGTGACAATGGCTGAAGTTATAACATTGCACTGGGGGAGTTTGCCGGAAGTTGTTCTCAAAATTCCCTGAAAGCAACGCTCCGACTCCCTGCACACAGCAACTATCCCGGCAGATGGTTTGGACAAACCTCCACGATTCTTTAACAGAATGAAGGGATGTACGGTGGCTGAAGTAAGAGCGTCCGCGCAAGGCATGCAGGTATGCTTTTCCTTTAGCTTTTGGACCACAAAGTCAGCAATGTAGTTGATTGCAGCATCCTTGTAGTCAGACATAGAATCAACATTTGGGCAGTGCTGGTATTCAAGGTCACATTGCTCCACAGGCTTCAGATCAATCCTGCGCAAGGTGTTCGCCGCAGAAAGTGTGACATCCATGATGGTGGTATTATCACGTAGGATGCAGTTGCCTGTTCTTGTCTTTACTTGGGACAAAAGAAGACGCTTGTAGGCAGCTGTAAACTGTCTTGATGTTGGATTGTTGTTGAATCCACCACATGCTCTCAGACAGGAGAAGAAAAGCTCAAGGTGATCTTGGCTCAGCCTGTAGGTGTGGAGGTAACTGCATGGTGCGTTTGGCTGGATGACCACTTCAAGGAAAATATTCCATGCACTTGCGCAACTGGCAATAAAGCCAACTACACAAGTTTTTCTCGGGCCTAAATGCACCAGCCTGCCTTTGCTGTCTTTCAGTTCCAAGAGTGACCTATGGGCCTTTAGCAGGATTTCCTGTACCCGGTCTTTGTTGGATATCCTCATTGGGGCTTTGGACCCCTTCCCCAAAGGGTTCCTGCTGTTAAGGACATCGAAGGCGGCATAAATGGTTCTCAGGAACTTCACTGTCTCCTCGCACCCGCTGAACTGTGGGAGATGCAACTGTGTGTTACAGTACTCAAGAGCATCTGCTACACTGCTGCTGAACACCTGTGCTGCAAGCTTCACCTTCATCTTCTGTTTCTCCCACCGTACATGAGCCATTTCGAACATCTCTTGAAGTTTGTTCAACTCCTCAATGTATTTCCAACGGATTTCACCATTTGGAGTTTGGAGTAAACCTTCGTCAGCCAATGTGTTTCTGAGCAGCTTCAACATATGGTTAACATCCAGAAGCACATGGACCATTTGTGATGGATCAGCAGGATGTGCAAAAGAGGATCTCATGTTATTGACGTCCAATGTTGCTCCCAGGGCTCTCAGCATGGAAAAGTGGCATGATGGTCCATCGCACGTCAAGGAGACTATACGAACTCCGGTGGCATGGAGTCGATGAAGGCATTCACTGATGATGTTGGCACGCTCTTCACCAGTCATTCCGTCAATGAGGAAGTAGGCAACAGGGATTTTCCAGGAGTCGTTGATGGCTACAACCATGAGGACCAAGGCACATTTGGCTGGTGGTAGACTGTCATCAACAGTGCCACAGCCAAGGTCCACATATCCATGGAATCTTCCAGCTGCATGTTCCACGTGCTTTCGAATGGCCACTTCATCCAACATGAGAGCACACAGGGTCTCCTTTCCTTCAACCATTCTGTTCTGCGCATGACACGCAAGAGCAGAAAATGCAGGTTTTGTAAAACCAGGATCCGCAGAAATGTGGCTGTACCACGTCCGGATGGTGGCGGGATGGGGCAGTACAAGGTCAAAAGCTTTACGCACAAAACGATACGCTTTGGCGGAATAGAAGTGCAGAGTCATTGCAAATGACCGCAACTCCTCCGACACTTTCAATCTTTTACTTTGCACCCTTCTGGAGAGCAAGGTCTTTTGGACTCCACTGAAGGAGTTCTCCAGCATCTCTGCACAGCCACTAGAAATGAGCAGTTTCTCTTTGAGAGAAGTGATGACCTGAGTTAGGCAGGAAACTTTTATCTTAAATGTCCTACTCTTCTTCTTCCTGCTCTTCTGCTGCACCAATCTAAGTTTTTTTCTAATAGATCCCATTTTATTTTCTGCCTGTCTTTTGAAAGATATAGGAGATTTCCTCATTGCATAATAATGGTCAACATCGTGCGATGCTGTGGCTTCAGAATCATTAACCTGTACCTTAACAGCTTCATCCACAATAACTGAAACCTCTGTGGCTTTCGAAACATTAACCTGTTTAACAGCTTCATCCACAATAACTGAAACCTCTGTGGCTTTCGAAACATTAACCTGAGCCTCATCAGCTTCATCAACAACACCTTCGACATCTAAAAAGACTTTGCAGTAATTGTGTTCGCTATTCACATTAATAAGCGCTGCCCTTTCCTTAGATGTTGATCCAGGGTTGCCGAAAAGGGTGGGGATCGCATCTGGCTTGAGATTGCGATTGATGGTGAAGCAGTCCTCTGTGAAATGGCGGGCACAGATTCTGCTAGACGGATTTGGTAACCACTTCTTGCGGTTTATGTTTTTCAACCACTGGCCGAGCCTTTTCTTCTTTTGGAGTGGGAGCCTGTGGAGAAATTATGTTTATTACCTTCAAGGGTATTTCAAAGTCATTTTAATAAACAATAGGAAGGAACACTATCGAATAGTAAATATATCATTAGTGCAATCTCAAGTTAACACGCCCAATAATCATCTACTTCTTTTACCTCAAAGCATTTATAGCGTTCCTGTTCATCTTTGTGATTTACATGAAATTGGCTAGTCCTTGTTTATTTTTAGCTACATTAGCCTCTTTAGCAAACCAGCCCGAAAACAAACTACACAACTTTGCATTGTATTGCAAGCACAGCAAGACCATGCAATGTATAAATTGGTGACCGGAGTAAAGTAGCAATGTAATCAATTGTGTAAGAGCATTTACAATTAAAAGGACCAACGTGGTACAAATATAAAGAAAAAAAAGAGGCTAATGTGGCTAACAATAATAGCAATAGCACTTTGAGATCATTGAATTCATATAAAGTGCGTTATAAATAAAATGTATTATTAATAATAACAATAAACAACATGCAACTCGGAAGGCTGGCGTCCGAGGTTTCAGGAACACACCATGAGGCAGAACGTACTACTCGCCAACAAAAATGGCTGCGCCCTTAGAGATTTATTTTCTTTGTATTTGTATCACGTCGGTCGTTTAATGAAGGTTTTAAATGCTTTTACACACTTGATTACATTTCTACTTTATGCCTGTCACCAACTAATGCATGTCGTTCTTGCTGTGCTTGCAATACAATGTAAAGTTGTGTTGTTTTCGAGTTGGTTTGCTACAGAGGCTAATGTCGCTAACAATAACAATGACTAGCCAATGAGAAACGGGAAATATACTACGACAAAAATGAAATGCCGCCAGAAAGCTGGGAGATTTACGACTTGCACGTACCAGCGTAAGATCCAAATGGATTACAGCATGCTTACAGTGTGGTGGAATAAAACTTATTTGACGATAAAGTTTACTTTTTATCATAAATTATTAGTTTAGAAATAATCTTTCACATACCTGTGAAGGGACACCTTGCTTTCCGATCGATTCACGCAGTTGTTAGCAACACAGCCAGTCATTTTCGTATTGATTGATGATGACTATCTTCTAAACTGAGTTAGGTGAAAATGGGAGAATGTCAGCATGATCATCAATTTATAGAGAACAGATTCCCCACTCCGATACCTTACCGTGGTCACTGTCACCGCTAGGTCCATGTGCGCAGCGTCGACTCATCCAAATTGCAAAGGTACCATGGACCTATAAAGAAAAGTTCCGCGTATTAAAACATGGATCCCATTCACTCCTATGAAAACTGCTCCCTTGTACAGCGCAACATCAAGGATATAAAGACTTCCGCATCGTGGGAGCTTAGGTACGCCCTTACTGCATGACGCGCAGTGCACGTTTCATGATGTTCCGGATGTAGAAGTATGGAGTGGCGAAGTCACGCACCTTCCGGTAGGGCTCATGGGACCTGAGATCGAAAAATATGAATGGGAGTCAATGGAGAGAAAATAATTATTTTCTGGTCCCAGTCTTTATATGCTCTGGATTACACATATGTTGTTTGTGGATTTAAATGATAATTTTTCATGCAAAGAAAACTAAAACATTTCGTGAAGAAGTTTGATAATCTTAGGTTTTATGTGAGGCCGCTTTGTGAACTACAGCTCTTCGCTGCTCTCGACGCATATGATATACGTCACCACACCCACGCTTGGAACTCGGCACAGAGATGGCGATCTCTCTGCTCCACTTCACCACTTTTTTTCAAGGCGAGGATAAAAGCATAGAAAGAGGTGAAAACCACTATAAGTCGGGGCATGTGGAGAGTTTTAGTTACGTGCCATCTCTATGTGAAATCTCTGTGCCGAGTTCCATGTGCGGGTGTGGTGACGTATATCATATGCGTTGAGAGCAGCTAAGAGCTGTAGTTCACAAAGCGGCCTCACATAAAACCTAAAATTATCAAACTTCTCCACGAAATGTTTTAGTTTTCTTTGCATGAAAAAATATCATTTAAATCCACAAACAACATGTGTAATCCAGGGCATATAAAGACTGGGACCAGAAAATAATTATTTTCTCTCCATTGACACCCATTCATATTTTTCGATCTCATAGGTCCCATGAGCCCTACCGGAAAGGGCGTTACTTCGCCACTCCATAGGCCCTGGCTGTTTCCCAAAGTGAAGGCTGCAGCCTTGCTAGGACGCGTCCTTGCTAGTCGTGTCCTATGGAGATGAGACTAGAGTGCTAGCTCGAGTGCTTCCTAGCGTTTGTAACGTCTGACTTTGGGAACGACTTGGTAGTGTGGAAGCGCTTCCGCTTCCGCTTTTTAATACTGCGTGTCAGCTTGTAAACACATGTCAGCAATCAAGCTGATCGATATTTATTTGACTTTTGTCTGTTATGAATGCGGTCATGTCTCCTTCGCATGGAGCCTCTTTGGGGAAGTCACAAAAGCTTTGTTGTGGTTGATGGAATTGTCTTTATTAAAAGGAAAATTCATTCAATTTTTATAAAACTAAGTGAAATTGTCTGAGAACTTAATTCATGCATCACATTTACAGTACGGTTGATTACTATAATGCAGGGGGGAAAAGACAAAGAAAGAGATGATAAACGTGTATTTATTTGGATATATTATTTAACTGATCCGATTCATTCATTCATATATGCCTACAATCTACCAGTGCTTTGAACACATAAGTATATCATATAAAATACAATTATATACGTTCCTTAAAAATTACAAACATTGCAAATGATCGGTTGTGCATTCATTTTACAACATTGGATAGTGGCACTATCCCTTCCACCGGTAAACATGTTTGTGCGCCACCCTAAGGCGCACAAAAGCCTCCGTTTGCTGGGCTGACCCTAAAAAAAACGATTCAACACAAACATAAATAGGTATAGGCCTACATAAATAATGTAATCTTGTGAGCGAGTAAATTGACATTGGTGACAGTGGTGTTTAACACCAGCTACGTCCTTGCAAAATGCACGTCCTTGCAAAAAAACACACACACACACACACACACACACACACACACACACACACTTTAATTTATTTTCTGTACATAATAAAACCATCCTGGAGGAAATTAAAAAAATATATACTGAAAAAACCCAATCTATTCCCCAGGCGCCCTCTTCTCAACCCAGTAGCTGGATGCAGTCACCTGGTGGCGAGGACGAGCTCTGGGACCCAGTCCTCAGCCTTGCACGGTTAACCTTTCTTAGAGTAATGACAGAAGGTCACAACATGTAAAAAAAAACAAAAACATATAAATACATGAAACATGTATATAAATACGAGACCATAGACTTTGTTTTCTTTATTTTAAAAACAAAATACACGTAATAAGTATAATACTAAACCATAGACTCCCATCAAAATAGAAAATAGGGAAGAAAAAATAATAATAGACAAAGCTAAACTCAGCTTGCAAGTTAGTGACGGGCATAAATTTATATTTACAAAAAATAGTATTTCAAGTATTACAATGAACACTAAACTGTACAAATACATATCTTATTGGCTGGAGGGTGCTTTGAGATATGCTCGACATGATCCACTGATGACAATTATTTCCTTTCTAATTCTCATTTTAGAAAGAAAAGCGGTGTGGGGGGGGTATTACTTATGTTTGCTACTACAGTTTCCCTGGGAAGAATAAAGTATTTATCAATCCATCCATCTTTCTATCCTTCCCAGTAATGTGGTTTACTGGTGATGAAAAGGGATGAGCTTTTTGAATTTATGTCCAACAGAGTCCTTATCCAGACTCTCTGTTGCCCGTCTTGCCAGATGGTTCATCCTTATTTTACAATATAAAGAGGATGCCATTTTCACCAGAAGATGTACGTGATTGTCGTCAACAGTGGTTTCGAACATGTGGTTGTGCAGCTGAGGGAACAATGTCTTACCAGCACTGTATTCCAGTACTTGAGTGACAATGGCTGAAATTATAACATTGCACTGGGGGAGTGTGCCGGAAGTTGTTCTCAAAATTCCCTGAAGGCAACGCTCCGACTCCCTGCACACAGCAACTATCCCGGCAGATGGTTTGGACAAACCTCCACGATTCTTTAACAGAATGAAGGGATGTACGGTGGCTGAAGTAAGAGCGTCCGCGCAAGGCATGCAGGTATGCTTTTCCTTTAGCTTTTGGACCACAAAGTCAGCAATGTAGTTGATTGCAGCATCCTTGTAGTCAGACATAGAATCAACATTTGGGCAGTGCTGGTATTCACGGTCACATTGCTCCACAGGCTTCAGATCAAACCTGCGCAAGGTGTTCGCCGCAGAAAGTGTGACATCCATGATGGTGGTATTATCACGTAGGATGCAGTTGCCTGTTCTTGTCTTTACTTGGGACAAAAGAAGACGCTTGTAGGCAGCTGTAAACTGTCTTGATGTGGGATTGTTGTTGAATCCACCACATGCTCTCAGACAGGAGAAGAAAAGCTCAAGGTGATCTTGGCTCAGCCTGTAGGTGAGGAGATAACTGCATGGTGCGTTTGGCTGGATGACCACTTCAAGGAAAATATTCCATGCACTTGCGCAACTGGCAATAAAGCCAACTACACAAGTTTTTCTCGGGCCTAAATGCACCAGCCTGCCTTTGCTGTCTTTCAGTTCCAAGAGTGACCTTTGGGCCTTTAGCAGGATTTCCTGTACCCGGTCTTTGTTGGATATCCTCATTGGGGCTTTGGACCCCTTCCCCAAAGGGTTCCTGCTGTTAAGGACATCGAAGGCGGCATAAATGGTTCTCAGGAACTTAACTGTCTCCTCGCACCCGCTGAACTGTGGGAGATGCAACTGTGTGTTACAGTACTCAAGAGCATCTGCTACACTGCTGCTGAACACCTGTGCCGCAAGCTTCACCTTCATCTTCTGTTTCTCCCACCGTACATGAGCCATTTTGAACATCTCTTGAAGTTTATTCAACTCCTCAATGTATTTCCAACGGATTTCACCATTTGGAGTTTGGAGGAAACCTTCGTCAGCCAATGTGTTTCTGAGCAGCTTCAACATATGGTTAACATCCAGAAGCACATGAACCATTTGTGATGGATCAGCAGGATGTGCAAAAGAGGATCTCATGTTATTGACGTCCAATGTTGCTCCCAGGGCTCTCAGCATGGAAAAGTGGCATGATGGTCCATCGCACGTCAATGAGACTGTACGAACTCCGGTGGTATGGAGTCGATGAAGGCATTCACTGATGATGTTGGCACGCTCTTCACCAGTCATTCCGTCAATGAGGAAGTAGGCAACAGGGATTTTCCAGGAGTCGTTGATGGCTACAACCATGAGGACCAAGGCACCTTTGGCTGGTGGTAGACTGTCATCAACAGTGCCACAGCCAAGGTCCACATATCCATGGAATCTTCCAGCTGCATGTTCCACGTGCTTTCGAATGGCCACTTCATCCAACATGAGAGCACCCAGGGTCTCCTTTCCTTCAACCATTCTGTTCTGCGCATGACACGCAAGAGCAGAAAATGCAGGTTTTGTAAAACCAGGATCCGCAGAAATGTGGCTGTACCACGTCCGGATGGTGGCGGGATGGGGCAGTACAAGGTCAAAAGCTTTACGCACAAAACGATACGCTTTGGCGGAATAGAAGTGCAGAGTCATTGCAAATGACCGCAACTCCTCCGACACTTTCAATGTTTTACTTTGCACCCTTCTGGAGAGCAAGGTCTTATGGACTCCACTGAAGGAGTTCTCCAGCATCTCTGCACAGCCACTAGAAATGAGCAGTTTCTCTTTGAGAGAAGTGATGACCTGAGTTAGGCAGGAGACTTTTATCTTAAAATTCCTACTCTTCTTCCTGCTCTTCTGCTGCACCAATCTAAGTTTTTTTCTAATAGATCCCATTTTATTTTCTGCCTTTCTTTTGAAAGATATAGGAGATTTCCTCATTGCATAATAATGGTCAGCATGGTGCGATGTTGTGGCTTCAGAATCATTAACCTGTACCTTAACAGCTTCATCCACAATAACTGAAACCTCTGTGGCTTTCGAAACATTAACCTGAGCCTCATCAGCTTCATCAACAACAACTTCGACATCTAAAAAGACTTTGCAGTAATTGTGTTCTCTATTCACATTAATAAGCGCTGCCCTTTCCTTAGATGGTGATCCAGGGTTGCCAAAAAGGGTGGGGGTCGCATCTGGCTTGAGATTGCGATTGATGGTGAAGCAGTCCTCTGTGAAATGGCGGGCAAAGATTCTGCTAGATGTATTTGGTAACCACTTCTTGCGGTTTATGTTTTTCAACCACTGGCCGAGCCTTTTCTTCTTTTGGAGCGGGAAACTGTGGAGTAATTATGTTTATTACCTTCAAGGGTATTTCAAAGTCATTTCAGTCAACAATAGGATGGAACACTATCGAATAGTAAATATATTATTAGTGCAATCTCAAGTTAACACGCCCAATAATCATCTACTTCTTTTACTTTGAACTGCATTGTATGTCAAAGGTGCTACATAAATAAAGTTAAGTATAAGGACAATTCTGCTGCCTGTACCTTTTGCATGTTGCATGTTTTAAAAATACAAATCATTTTATGTATTAATCAAATAGTCAGTGGAACAGAAATAAACAAATTCCATAATATCTGAGTAATAACAAAACAATATAATAAAGTAAAAAAAAGTGATGGCATTCTGGTAATCCCAATAGTTTGCAACGGTCATTAGTATAATATTTAATTTCATCTGTAGGATTCTGACTGTCAGTGTGAACATAGGGGTTATCTTTTTGATCTAAAACGATCACACAAATAAAATGTGAGATTTTGTGCAGCATTTGAAATATATCAAAACAATATTGCCTCCTTTTATTTTTAACTTTAATTATAAGTAGAAAATGCATTTCCTGCAGAAAATGCGATGAGTGCTGTAGTGCCAAGTAAAAAGAAAAAGTAAATGTTTGGAAACAAATAAAGTGACCGCTAAATGAAAAGCGCAAAGCATTGCTAAAAATGCAGAAATGTAAAATGAATGGAACTGAAGAATCGGAAATGTCAAATGTATTGCCCTGCACTGTGAGTGAGTGAGTGAAAAAGACCATGGGTTCAATTTTCGCCGGAATTACACTTTAATGATCAACCGATTCAGAACAATGCGAGTAGTTTCCATAAATGACTCGTTAAACCGGCTTGTATCACCTCCTTAATATTATAAATAAACCATTTAAGTGAATATGCATGCTCATACAACAATATAGAATAGTGTGTATATAACAAATGCAAATCACTTCAATCGAAAGTTAAAAAAATGCATCGCTAACCTGATCGTTAAGCCCAACAAATGACTTGGCTCCAAGCTAAAATGCTGTAATCCATTTGGATGGTACGCCGGTGCGTGCAAGTTGTAAGTCGCAAATCTCCCTGACTCCTCGGGAGTCCAGCCTTCTTCTGAGATGCATTTTTGACGTAGTTTCCAGTCTCAAAGCATTTATAGCGTTCCTGTTCACCTATGTGATTGTGTCACGAAATTGGCTAGTCCTTGTTTATTTTTTAGCTACATTAGCCTCTTTAGCAAACCAGCCCGAAACCAAACTACACAACTTTGCATTGTATTGCACGCACAGCAAGACCATGCAATGTATAAATTGGTGACCGGAGTAAAGTAGCAATGTAATCAATTGTGTAAGAGCATTTCCAATTAAAAGGACCAACGTGGTACAAATATAAAGAAAAAAAAGAGGCTAATGTGGCTAACAATAATAGCAATAGCACTTTGAGATCATTGAATTTATATAAAGTGCGTTATAAATAAAAATGTATTATTATTATTATTATTATTAATAACAATAAACAAAATGAAACTCGGAAGGCTGGCGTCCGAGTTTTCAGGAACACACCATGAGGCAGAACGTACTACTCTTCAACAAAAATGGCTGCGCCCGTATAGAGATTTATTTTCTTTGTATTTGTATCACGTCGGTCGTTTTAATGAAGGTTTTAAATGCTTTTACACAATTGATTACATTTCTACTTTATGCCGGTCACCAACTAATGCATGTCGGTCTTGCTGTGCGTGCAATACAATGTAAAGTTGTGTTGTTTTCGAGCTGGTTTGCTACAGAGGCTAATGTAGCTAACCATAACAATGACTAGCCAATGAGAAACGGGAAATATACTACGACCAAAAGGAAATGCAGCCAGAAAGCTGGGAGATTTGCGACTTGCACGTACCAGCATAAGATCCAAATGGATTACAGCATGCTTACAGTGTGGTGGAATAAAACTGTTATTTGACGATAAAGTTTACTTTTTATCATAAATTATTAGTTTAGAAATAATCTTTCACAAACCTGTAACGGGACACCTTGCTTTCCGATCGATTCACGCAGTTGTTAGCAACACAGCCCGTCATTTTCGTATTGATTGATGATGACTATCTTCTCAACTGAGTTAGGTGAAAATGGGAGAATGTCAGCATGATCATCAATTTATAGAGAACAGATTCCCCACTCCGATACCTTACCGTGGTCACTGTCACCGCTAGGTCCATGTGCGCAGCGTCGGCTCATCCAAATTGCAAAGGTACCATGGACCTATAAAGAAAAGTTCCGCGTATTAAAACATGGATCCCATTCACTCCTATGAAAACTGCTCCCTTGTACAGCGCAACATCAAGGATATAAAGACTTCCGCATCGTGGGAGCTTAGGTACGCCCTTACTGCATGACGCGCAGTGCACGTTTCATGATGTTCCGGATGTAGAAGTATGGGCAATGATCGCAAGCAGAGGAGCGCGTCCAACAACTGAACCAGTCAAAAAATCGCTCTGCGACTTTTAGTGATAAAAAAGTCATCACAGGGCCTAAAAACCATAAACGTAAGTAAAAGGAAAAACCTTTGACGCCAGAAGTTAACGGAGCCGTGCACTGAGCCCTCTCGGAGACCGGGCCAAAACAACATTTGTTTCACTACGACTCCTTTCAGCTGCCCACCCCTCCTTCTCCTGCAATAAAATAAAACCAAACGGCTTATAAAACGCTTGAGGTAGAGTTTTGAAAAGAGAAAACTATCATTTTATTAGTACATAGTGTAAAGATAATTATGAGACTTTGATTGATATCCAGAAAAAAATTGCCGAGACACATTCCTGTTCCCCGCTTATATTAGAGTGAAAGGAGATATCTGCTTCTGGGTCGCTATGAATCGAGGGACCCGTCCACAGCCCGCCAAATCAACTGCATTACCAGACTTGGCCACTAACAGTGCTGGATTGCGGAAGAAGGCACTGCTCCTGGCGGCCGGTTGATAAATTATACCATAGGGGTTGGTGGGTAATAGCAGAGAATGTCTATGATACGTAGACGGGCTCTGGTAATAGGTCCATGGCTCAGGTTGGGTCGTGGCCCCGGTCCCCATCTCCCTCTGCTGGATGGCCTGTGTCAAAATCCAAAATGGAATGGACAAATGACTACAGCAGCCCAAACGATCGTAAATGCTTTGCTTTGTCAAAACGGCTATAATCCCAATATATCCATGATTCATTTCACTAGCAAGACTGGTACCAGATAGTATAAATGAATCTATATATCTATTATATAATAATTTATGTTCAAACAAAATATTAATTTAAAAATACATAACAAAAGTAAAGTATTATACATAGCCTAAATTGCCATCTGACATTCTAAATCTCAAACTTTATGCAGATTAATGTTTTTACGTAGAACATATATATAAAACTGCTTAGTCTAATTGTACCCACATTTGCCTAAAGGTACCTTGAATGAGGATCAGAAGACCAAAGCAAACACACCACATTGTAATGAATTGCTGTTTATTGTATGCTTTTGATAAAAACATTGGTCTACCAAAAACCACAGAGGAGCACATCATGCTGGGTTTCAGGACAAAAAGGTGTTGCTGGCACCCCACGGAGCAGTGCAGGCATCGGGGTCAGAGTCAGGGCTGTGGCCTGTCGGAGAAAAACCTCCACATGGTAGCATTCAGTTATTGCAACAGAATCTCTCCTTTTTGATCACATTAAACAGAACTACCATGCAGTGTGGTGCCCATTGTACAGCACTGTTTGTGTGATTTATTATAAGTCAGGCATTCAACACCCTCTCTCATGAACTCATTCACACACACACGCACACACACACACATATACACACACACACACACACACACACACACACACACACACACACACACACACACACACACACACACACACACACCTGTATTTGGCCATGGTATCAACAGTCAATGCTCAAACATTTTCGTTTTTTTTCTTTTTCAGTTATTTTGTCAACAAGCCTAGTGTCGAAAACCTTTTGGTTTTGCCCATGTCATTATTTTTTTTTGCAAACATTTTCATCCCAACAACACATGAATAGAGAAATAAACATTTAAGGGCCACTTTCTGCCAAGGGTGTGAAATGTGTACTTTCTTGCTGAAATGTGTTGCAGCACTGAAGCAGTTGAAAAGAACCTTCAGCTAGGTATTTCTTGGGACAATTGAGCATTTAGTTAGACCACCGAACAAATTGGCAAGGCGTCTACATCTAATCACAGCAATATGATGTATGGGAAATTATTAAACATGGGTTTTATTGTTTGGAGTACATAATGTTGACATCATCCAAATTTCCATGTGTAAAACTGGAATTCTATCAGTGTTTACTGCCTTAACAGAGAATAAATAAGTACTTTATAAGCCATCAAGTCATAGTGGCCAAGTAAAAACTGCTTTTCAATTACTAAGGTTGTTTAATAAATCATACAAAAAATGGTTCATCTTGCTCAGTTCCTATAAGTAAAATCAAGAGTTGTTGTATAGCTTTAAGGCAGATCAAGAAAAGCTTTGCACATCTCTGAGTATAGTTACGTACTTTAAAGGTAGCTTTGCATGTCAAGTTTACATCTTTCCTGAAAATATAAGTATTTTCCCCTTTCTGGTGCAAAAATGTATGCAGACATCTTCATAATAAAGCAAGAGGAGTAGAATCAAGATGTACAGTTACAGAGCGAGTCATTACCAGGACATAAGCAGTGGGCTTTTCAACCCTATCATTTACTCAGAGATGCTGTGGTACAACTTAACATTTTTGAACCAACTAAATTGTTTAATGGTATAATTACTTAATACACTGGGGGGGAATCGAATCATTGTCAACATTTATGCAATCAATCCTTGCAGTAGGGCCAAAGCACTCAATGTTTCCAAAATAAATATCCACATCGCTAGGAAAATTAACTTGCTACATCAATACAGAATAGTCTTGCTTATTTGATATATATATATAGTTCTGTTCATCGCTTTTGTAAACTTCACCACTGTCAACTACCGCACAGTACCATTTTGTCAAGCAAGTGTCCTTTCTAAAAGGAAAAGCAGTTTACTGTGCAGGGTACTAAATCCAGATGCAAACGGGCCTTACTATGTGCACTTTCCGTATGCTGTTTGATATACAAGGGAATAATGAAATCCCAACAGCTTATACAATTTATTGTGCCTGTAAGACCTCTCCAATTACAAATAATGGTACAAAGAATAAAAACACGCAAATCCCCATTCACAAAGTGCAGTCAGCTTCAACTGGCTTTTTTGGCAGGGGAGCCTATTGAGATGATCTGCTCTAGCTTGCCATTTAACATCAAACTATCAAAAGAACAAGCTACTGCATCTCACCCCGGCCGCATGTTTAGCAGCAGGGCTTAGCTGTAGTAATTGACCATTGACACATGGCCCCTTATGGCCTTGAGTCTGGTTGGTTACAAAACAAGAACAAATAGACAGCAGAGAGCCTGTGAAATCGTAAAGGAAGAGCCTTCCTATACCATAATGCGACCAGTAGTGAAGCTCTATCCCGTAGTTGATACCAGAAGTAAATATGAACATGAGCTAAAAGAAGGTATATAAACAGTATGGGCAGCATCGTTTGGAGGATTGGGTGAATAAAGAAAACCATGACTGGAAGTGAGGGTAGTTAATGGGGTACTAACTACAGGTTAAAATATGAAGTGGAGAAAAGAAAATTATTCAGAGTTTTAGTTAACTTTGGGAGTGACATTAAAGGGGAATATCTTACTTTAAAATAAAATAAATGGTTTGGAGTACAAGTCTGAACAAAAATACTAACATCCCTCTGAAATGAGTTACACACAACTTTTCAGACCCCTGGAAATATAAATATTAGCAGAAATTGGGACTTCAGTTTGTTTCCCGATGGACAGGCGTCTGAACTATAAGGAAAGGAAGGCTTCATTCGAGCAGTCTACCCCAGTGCTGGTGACAAATATATAGCTAGTACACAATCTTCATTCTTTTAATCAAGGTTACAAAAAGCAAAAACCATTTTTTTTATTTTTTTTTCTTTCTCTGTGACGAAGTGTGAAGCGCTTTGCACCTCTGCGCGGATCCTTCCTCTCTGGGGCTACGCAGCCACTTTACTGTCCTTCTGGAACAGAAACACACCGGGGGTTACCAACATGCAGAGCCATCGGGCCATCGCTTTAGCAGGCAAGAGCCTGGACCTTTTTTGCCGTTTTATTTAGCGTACTGATAACTTCATTCGTGAGGCTGAATCCAGTTCCGTCCCTCATCAGAGATCAGGACACAATACCTAGTCGAGGAGAACGGCTAACACGTTACTCATCAGAGATCAGGACACAATACCTAGTCGAGGAGAACGGCTAACACGTTACTCATCAGAGATCAGGACACAATACCTAGTCGAGGAGGACGGCTAACACGTTACTCATCAGAGATCAGGACACAATACCTAGTCGAGGAGAACGGCTAACACGTGACCTAGTCGAGGAGAACGGCTAACACGTGACCTAGTCGAGGAGAACGGCTAACACGTGACCTAGTCGAGGAGAACGGCTAACACGTGACCTAGTCGAGGAGAACGGCTAACACGTTACCTAGTCGAGGAGAACGGCTAACACGTTACCTAGTCGAGGAGAACGGCTAACACGTTACCTAGTCGAGGAGAACGGCTAACACGTTACCTAGTCGAGGAGAACGGCTAACACGTTACCTAGTCGAGGAGAACGGCTAACACGTTACCCTGAATTCCGGGAGGTCTCCAAACTCCCGTCCCCCCTGGCTGCCTCTGTAAAGTCCCCTGTATCCTCCTCCGTGGGGAGGTCCGAAAGACCCCCGGCTGGCCGAGCGGCCCCTGCCCCCGCGGAATCCCATGCCGCCGCCGCCGCCGCCGCCGCCGCCGCGGCCCCTGTAGCCCCCGCGGCCGCGGTTCGACCGCATGGGGATGCCGAAGGTCTCTGCGTTCATCCGCCTCTCCTCTGCCCAGGTCTGTCGCCGCTCCCTGCAGGAGAGATGGGATCCAGCGGGGGCTTAGTGATCCTGCTACCACCAGCCTGCTATTGGGAAATTGCTAAGCAGTTCGGCCGTCCAGCACGGGCTGATTAGGGATGAAGATCTGTTGACTGCTGCCATAACTAAAGCCCGGCTGATATATTGGCGGGCCGTCATATCGGCCGATAGTAGGCATTTTCCAAACTATCGTATCGGCCGATTTATTAATATATTATTTTTTATTGTTTTTTTTATTTTGGTTATTGTGTTTTTGTTCAAAGGACTTTGAGTTTCATATCTTAAGTTTGTATTTTTATACATTTTATTTATCAGAACTTTAACAAATTTTGATTTGGAATTTTCTGTTGTGACAATAAAACAATAAAATAGCCACAACCAAAGCTCTAGGATGAAACCGTACCTTGGAAAAACAGAAATGCCCGATTTCTCGTTCGCCTTTCTGTAAAAGTGATAAAGATATATAAGTAGAAACATATTTACAGGTCAATCACTTTACAAAATTGTTCAATTAATTGTTACATGAACCTGAAGCTCGGCTACCATTTGTCATCCTACAATGCAAATTCACCTGGTAATACCAGTATCATGACAATGTAACATGGTAGTCACCACTAAGTGCCAGCGGCTCAACTCCATAAACTATAAAAACAATGTGAAGGATCAGAAGATCGATACCAATAACGGAGCTGTCACGTTAAAATTGTACCGGGGGCGAAAATTGTACCGGCCTACGTCATCGTTTGTTTACATCCTGACAACCTGCCCGGCAATAGACGACGCGATGCAGAAAACATGTTTCCAAACGACGAAATAACATAATACAGATAGCGGATCGCTATCTGTATTATGATAGATAGTGATAACACTTGTTTTTACTTTATATTTGTATTGTATTTAATTGTTTAATCGAAACAATAAAAAAAATTGCCCGCGAAACGGGCGATCGCGTCAAATGACAAATGTTTTGCCCGCGAAACGGGCGATCGCGTCAAATGACGTAGGAGGGTTCTTGAAACATAATACAGATAACGGATCGCTAGAAAACACTTGCTTTTACTTTATATTTGTATTGTATTGAATTGTTTAATCGAATTTAGCTAGTAAACTGAGTGTTTTAAGCAGGTTTCATAGTCTAGAATGTTCAAGAACCTTCCTACGTGATTTGACGCGTCATTTGACGCGATCGCCCGTTTCGCGGGCAATTTTCTTTATTGTTTCGATTAAACAATTAAATACAATACAAATATAAAGTAAAAACAAGTGTTATCGCTATCTATCATAATTCAGATAGCGATCCGCTATCTGTATTATGTTATTTCGTCGTTTGGAAACATGTTTTCTGCATCGCGTCGTCTGTTGCAGGGCAGGTTGTCAGGTTGTCAGGATGTAAACAAACGATGACGTAGGCCGGTACAATTTTCGCCCCCGGTACAATTTTAACGTGACAGAGCCCTAAATATACCGGTGGCTGCATGTCTGGTGTGGTGTGTACCTGGTGTCGTCACAGGAGATGTTGTCGAAGAAAGACTTGGTCTTGTCATAGTAACAGTTGGGTCCCAGGGGATCCCCCTCTTCCTCGGCAGGACCCTCGGTGGTTTGGGGCTCCAAACCAGAGTCTGGCTTTTCCTCTCCGTTCACCGCCTTTTCCGTCTTGACGACCTTATCGTCTGGGCGACACGACAGCAGCATAAATCACTTCTTAATGGTCAGCGGGATCCCACAAGGGAATGTACAAGCTGATAGGGCTGTGCGATATGGGAAAAAATTAATATCCCCGATACATTTTCTCCATTTCACGATATACAATATATATCTACATATTTTGAAATCTCCTTTAAAGGACCCCATGAAATCGCACTTTTAACCTTTACTGTTTTCACTACAATCCCTGTAGACTATATACCATTCTTGGTTAACTTCCCAGGTGGTTTCCATCAAAACATTTTATATTTTCATGTTAGTGATTAATCACATTAATAGGCTTATAAGCATTAAGGCTTATATATTAAAAATATTTGACACAAATAACTAATTTAGGCAGTATTTCCTTTATATGTAGGCCATTTTAATGAATTAAACTCAAATATTGTAAACTCATTTTGATACAATGCGTTCGATATTTTTGAGCCCATTGAATTTATTTAGGAATTGTAGGTGTGCTTCCCTCTACCCCCAGCGCCTTGCAGGGGTCGACAGATAACTCCTCTCCCCAACAAACCACGCAGTCACGTCCCAGTTAACTATTTATGGTTGCTTGAAGTAGGGTAAAACATTGATGTTTTCCGAGGCCAACTTAAAGCTAGAAAAGTAGCATAAGACGACTGAGCACCTTGTATTCCGATTGTGTGTGTAACTGTTATGGAGCGTGCAGCTGGTAACCTTGGCGACATCAGATCAGGCAAGACGTTACAAGCATTGGTGTGTTTTGCTGCACGTCCTCCTCTCGATATCCAAAAAACTGCCAGATCACTGATCCCTTATTAGTTATTTTAGGAACCAGCAGTTCGTCCGCTTCCATGTTTCAATTGTGGATTGAATTGGTTAGGATACACTGCATCTACACTGAGCCGGCCGGTGCTGCAAACCATAAGAAACTTGAAAATGAGTTCCCTCCCTTCCGCACCTAGATGTCGCGTGGGATTGGTTGGTGAATGTGTGACGCAAGTGTTTTCTTTACCCCTCACTCACGTTACTGCGGGAGGGAGAAAGCCACTGGAGAATGTTTTGAACACGAAACCAAGGCAAGTCTCGCCTGCCGCTTGAAAAAACCCAGGTGACCGTAAAATACTCGATACTTACGAAATGATAATTTCATGTATCGCACACAGCTATTTCGGAGATGTATCGAATATATTCGATATATCTTGCACAGCCCTACAATCAACCATGCAAAAGCAGACCCCTTTGAGAACCACTGTGAGAGTAATTTGTATCTCAGAGATTTGTGTAGCCCCCCCATCGAGCTTCTATGGCCTTGGAAGGGCCGGCCTGCTGATCTCAATAAGACTTCTGAAATCCATATCCCATTATGGATTGTGACATGTACATGTATACATTAGAAAAGTATTTGCTATTCATCTGTGCTTATAATAGCATGACAGATTAGGGCTTATGACAGGTTGGTGGGTTACCATTCTGCCATATCGCATCAGTTGACCCCCACCTATCAAATTCTTAGAATCAAATATCTTAAGTGCCTGTGACAGCTGTGTAGTACCTTTCAGCTTGAGCTTGCTCTGGAACTCTCTGTCGATCTCCTCCTTGTTGAATTGGGCATTGGCGCTCTCAAAGTCAAAGTCTTTCTCAAACTTCACCGGCCCGTCCCGGCGCACGTTGAAGCGCCCCCGACCCCGGTGACCGCCCCCTCGCCCGCGGCGGTTGGGTGGGGGCCCTGCAGCTGCTGCGCAAGGGCAAAAAACATTGTTGTTAAGATGTCAAATTACAATTGATAGCATTATAAAACAATTGTATGAATTGGTTGAATCCGCTTCAGTAAGGTCAGTAAGCCACAGCTCCAGGTGCTTCATTTAAAAACTAAACAAAGGTAGAATGGCAATGGTATGATTTTCACTAAATTAAATAGTGAGTACTATCTCCTGCAGTTAAACCTCCTATATGGTTAACCTGTGAAAGGATTTCTGCTCAGGTTAAAAAAATAAAATAATATAATATATAATATGATAATAGTCACTGGGAAAAGCCCTGCACTGGACTACCACAAGGCCCGAGCCTCCTACCGTCAGACGCTTGCCTCTTTACCTTTCAAGTGAACTTTGAGACAGCTTATATCCGGTTCCTTTCCTGACATGTAGAGTGCGGCCGTGATGCATTCATGTTTGAGCAGGTGTACACCGAGCAGAGGCCTCACCTGACGAGTTAAAGAAAGAGTGGAACGGCCCTGCGGTGGGAGCTCTATCTAGAGCAGCGTTGTGCGCTGCTGAGGCGGGGTGGGGCGCGGGCCAGCCCTGGCTGCTGCGGACTCCCCTGACAGGCTCACCCCGCCTTGGGTCCAGGCGTTCCTGGTGCGGGGCCTTCTGCGTGCCATGGTTGGCCATGGTGGGCGCCGTGCGGCCGTGGGCCGGGCTCCTGAGGGCCAGGCCGGGGGCGGGCAGCATTGTAGTGGAGGAGGAGGAGGTGGGGGCTGAGGAGGTGGTCTGCACGGCCTGCTCTAGCGTGGGGCTCTTCCTCAGGGGGTCCAGATTGGGGCTGCTACGGCCTGGAGGAGAACAAGAACTAAAACATGAGCGGGGGTGCTCAAAATACTGTTCAAATTAAGGGATTTTAGCACCAATATCGGTTGAGACAGGCGTTGTCTGTGTGGGCAGTCGGCTTCGAGAACACATCACGACAGCCCTACTGACTCTTACCGACGCCAACAGCGCCGAACTGTGGGGAGACCAAGGCGCCGCTGCTGAACTGGTTGTAGGAAGGCGCGGGGGCCCTGTTGAAGAGGCCATAGGAGCCGGCGGACTGGAACGGGGCAGAGGCAGTGGCTGGAGCAGGCGGTGGAGCAGAGCCCAAGGAAGACTACAGAGAGAACCAGAATTACCTAGCCATCTGAACCTTACCATGTCTTATGACTCAGAGTTATCTGAATTTAATTGATTTAAAATGTGCTGCAGGCAAGAGTTACCAAAGAGAAAACATCCCCTCCCTCTAAACATTTCTCTGTTATTGAGAATTGTTCCATTTCTCACACCTAGTTTTGACAGGCAAGATTTATTCCCCAAACCAACCATTGAAAGAATCGTAATTCATACAGAGGCAGACGGATAATATTCTCACAGCGCATTTCACTACCAAATAGCCAACGGGTGGTTTGCCGTTTTAAATCTTACCTACAGCACCTTTGAGGTAATAAGACTACAAACCTGGACGATGGCTGGGTCCTGCGGAGGAGCACTTGACTTGGGGGGCTCACATACTGTGAGGTCCTTGATGTCACTGCCTCTGAAGATGATGTACTCAAAGATCTCATCTCGGGGCGGGATAGGCCTATCGGTGGGACGGTCTTCCGTGCCAAAGGAACGAACTATAGAAAAGGACGAACACCACATTTAGAAACGTTAGGCCATACCAACCACAATAATGTTTAGCCGGATATGGACATACCACCAAGTTATGTCTCGTTAAGTCTTATCATATTCTTAAGATAGGTTAGTAAAAACAACTATGACCAGGGGGTAACTGGTTAACACGTAGTAGAATAGTCTGCTTCGCAGGCAATATAATAGATGGTAAAGGTGGTGGGAATGTGTTTCGAAAGGAGAACAATGTGATCAACTTCAACAATACACCTGTGCTCGGCCAACTCCCCTGCGTGGTGACCATGCCTATGTAGACAAGCTGGCTCGGGTTAGCAATGGTTCATAATCCTAGAAGTATAAAGCTAAATACTTTAGCTTGTAACCCATATATAAACATGCAGGGTAGCAGTTGCATTCTTTTTTGAACCCCTTCAAAAAAGTAGATTGACACATGGATTGTGAACCAACCGTGGCTGTTCGCAAACTACAATACCTGTCACTTCCAACTTATTACTGACGCGAAATTAACCCTATGTGCCCCAGACAGCTTATCCTGCATGTCTGGCACAACAACGGATGCATAGCCGTATTTAGAAAGCCGATTACATATTGGCGGTGTTCAATGCTAGTCGACTAACGTAAGCAGGGAATATCTCAACGTGAGTCCATGAGCTACCTCTCGCCAGTGCGACTGTGGAGTTCTCAGTATCGATGGTGTACAGAATCCCTTCGTAGCGGATCTCGGCCTTCGACACCAGGCTGATTTTGCTGCCAAGATAAGGCGTTCCTCCGCTCATCGTGGCGCTTTATCCGACAGTCTCGCTCAAGAAGAAATTCGACGCCGGTCTCAAACCCCGCAACAGAAATCTAAAAATATTGCTCCAACTTTCTCCAATAGCTGCTTCTCCGAGCCCCGATTTTACCACTCCAACATGGCTACCTCATTTTCCATCAAATCGTTCTCAGCGCGGGGGTTAATGGGAAATCATAATATCGCGCGTTTACACTCGCGGTCGGATTATAGAGCTACACATACTAGAAAAGACGGTGATCTGCTCCATATTCTTTTTGCGGGCAAAAACAAATCATACATTTGTCTACGTCTGTCGAATGCCACATTTTTGAATATCAGGAATGGAAATGATGTAGCTGTATTATAAGTGTTGATCTAATATAATCATTAAATCATTATTTATCTCTATTTTACCTAATTCCCTTTTTTTCCTTACAGTTGCCGTTTCAATACGTTTGTCAATACAATCCGAATAGGGAAACAGCTAATGTCAAGAAAAAATTAGAGGGTTAGGGTATGACTTGAATGAGTATTATATATATATATATATATATTTAAGTATTTGGCTATGAGCCTATTGAAAAAAAGTATGGGTAATACCTTGATAAATGTTTATTTGAATTATATTATTTTGATCTGTAAATATTTGTATTTTTATATTAATATCATATCGTATATTTCTTTTTATATCGTGTTTGTGCATTATATCGTGTTTTTCCATTTAGCTTGCTGTATATTTTGCCTATCTAATCAAATCATTCACACAACGGTCATAACATACACAAAAAGGAACGAATGACTTCCCATTTCGCTAAAAGAATGTGGGTTATTCTATTTGTTGTAATTCTATAGCCAAAAACAACACCGTTCCTGCGCGCATGCGTACATTCTACTATACGATTTGCACAACGGTCTAGCATCAAAGATGGCGGGAGCCTCCGACCCACTGGAGGACATGCTCTTCAATGAGGTAGATGAGAAAGCAGTTAGCGACTTAGTTGGCTCTTTGGAATCACAACTTGGTAATCAAAAGACTTCTACTGCTTCGTATTCCGAGAATAAAGGAGAGGGACCTTCGGGCGCTGTCAAACAGTTCTCAGGGAAAGTGCGTGATCAAGTGGGGTCTCTGGAGCAGCCACAACAAGGGCATCCGAAAGCGGGGTTAAATCAGGAACCTAGCGCCAATGAGGCTCTCCCGAACAAAATACTCGCATCTACTACCTCTTCCGTTACTACCGGGAGCGTTATAAACGCTGGATCTAATTTACAAACACTTGGGGCATCTCCTACTATTTCTCATGTACCGGGATCCGTAACTTTGGCGACTCCGTCTGCAGCTGCTAGCTTCAACAGGGCTACTGCTCTGGGTTCGGCGGGCACATCGGTAGTGACTGCTCCTAACCCAAACATCATCACAACGGCGGGTCTAAGGGCTGCTTCCCCTGGATTACAAAGTTTAAACGGCAACACCGGAGGTGTGAAGTTGGTGAACGCACCCGCCATCGCTCCACAAGCCGGAGCCAACAGTGTCATAAGTACTGTTAGTGCTGGTAGCTCCAATATTATCGTGTCCATGTCCTCCCAGCCTAACTTTACTGTACCACAGTCGTCGGTGGCTTCTACAATCACATTACCGAGACACCCTAGCCCATTGTCGAGTTTGTCCCAGAATGGTGTAGACCCTAAGGGTTCCCCTCTCATTACCCAAGGTGTAGCTTCCTCTACGGTCACTACATCTCAGGTCATGAATCACAACAACCCTCTCATGCATACGAAGATGTTGGTGCCCAATCAACCTGTTTCTGGAAACTCTGTAATTCTCGGCAGTACTCCGCCACCTGCAGCTAACTCACCCATCAGCCAGACCGTGACAAGTACCACTGTCACACTTGCGGCTGGTATTAAACCAGCCGTCAACGGAGTTGGTCAGCCGGCGGTGACTATAGTGAGGCACCCCACAACGCCTGTAATGGCAACGTCAATCCAGCAGCAGAGACCAGGGCTGGTTGCAAACACCACAAGGACTGCTGCGCCTCAGATAGCAGTCAGACCTCAACAGCAGACTACCATTCAACTTCCTCCGGGATTTACCATACCTCCAGGTAAGGAAACAGAAGTGTACCGCCGGTAGATCAGTGCTGCTGCTGATGCAGGTAATATAGGTCACCCAATTATCTCATTAAAATGAATATCTATTGCAAACCCTGTCTGGAAACATCACAATCCTCATCTCCAAAATTGTAACTGCATCGTATTCGTATGGAACATTCACTGATTCTTTAAGACACATAGACCGATGTTCCCTCTAGGATTTGTTACACTGTTTTAATCAGAGCAGAGCTCTGGGACAGATTATTCAGAAAATGTTAATGGTTGTCACCTAGCTGTTTTCCCACCTAAGACTAGATAGTCTCTCCTCCCAGAATCATTGCATCTTTGTTGTGATGTGCTAACGTCACCTCAAACAGAATGGTACAGAACAGCTTGTCTCTCTCCCTCTCCTCCCAGGCATGGTCCTGGTGCGTACTGAGACGGGCCAGTTGGTGATGGTCCCCCAGCAGGTTCTGGCCCAGGCCCAGGCAAAGAGCCAACAGGGCCAGGCGGTGTCCAACATCTCCCCCAGGCCTGCCACCCCAACAGCCGGCGCCACCATCCGAGTCAGCGCCCCCAGTCCGGTAAGGAAAGTGTGTGTGTGTGTGTGTGTGTGTGTGTGTGTGTGTGTGTGTGTGTGTGTGTGTGTGTGTGTGTGTGTGTGTGTGTGTGTGTGTGTGTGTGTGTGTGTGTGTGTGTGGGGGGGGGGGGGGTTGCTATATCCCTCCAGCCAGGAGGACATTTTTTGAGGTTGGTCATACTGTGTCTCACACAAAACTACTGCCCTCTAGTTCTGACAGGTGAAAAGGATGGGAAAAAAAGGGCTATATGCAAACAACCGCACATTGCCTATTTGTCCAGCATTCCTTTATTCCTTGCCATCTAACTTCACCCTGGGGAGAAATGTGCACGTGGTTGAGAAGAACATGCAGCAGCCTATGCACTTCAACGTCCCCTTTACCCAAATGTCTTTTGGCAAAGAATAAAACTGCATGATGTTGACGCACTCAAATATCACAATATTCTTACGGATCACATTGAGCAAAACCTGACCTTTTTGGGGGAGTTTATACAAATGCTTATAAAACATATTTATTACCACAGACTCAAACATAAATATGATGAAAGATTTTCTTAAATGCATTCACGCACCGAGAAGCTTTGAAAAATTATAACAAAATTATGTTTATAGACACATTTATTATATTGTTAAGAAGGATTGGAGAATTTTACAATAAAGAAATTAAACCAAATCTCTGTCAAGAAAATGCCCACAGCGCACACAAAGCCAAAGACCTCTGGCCTTGAATGTATAAGTGGTGGTGGTTTTGTCCTCATACCAACCTCCTCTCCTCCTACAGCTTCCCGGTACAACCCAGACTGTCCGCCTGGCCTCCCCAAATCAGCCCAGAATGGTTCAGGCCGGTTCCCCCTCTCCCTCCGTTGTACAGGTGCGTGGTCTTCCTCTACATTTGTACTGGCAACATATCGGTTATCAACAGATCAAGTTAAAGTGGCTTAAAAACATCTTGAAGCAATACGAGGTAGTCGATAGAATAAAATTACGTGAAATTGCAAGGGTTTCATTGAACGTAATCTGATGCTTATGCACAACCTTTATAACCCTCAACAACTTAATTAGAAGTCCATTACGGATTTATGTTGTCATCACTTCAGGCTTTTGGGAAAAGTGCATCGCTAGATGTACGTTTGGAACTCTCTTCAAACTACCATTTTATTTGAAAAATAAGATCAGATTCCTGTGACTAGTATTTACAAGCATGATATTTAGAGTCACTGCACATCTCTGCTTCTTCCCACACAACTCTTCTTCCCTGTGAGCCACTGTGCTAAGAGCTGTGCCTGCTAGCATCAAACTGTGGATCTAGTTCCACCCATGACGTCATCGTGTCATTGTCCAATCTCCCACCAGGCCATCACAGTGGCGCCCGCTGGAGCCGGCGTCTCGGGGAAGATGAGCAACCCTCCCCCCAAGCCCGGGACGGTGATCACCGCGGGGGGGCATGCGCTGGCCAAGCCTGTGGGGGTCCAGCCCGGCCTCGCCATGGCCGGTGGGACGCCAGGGACGGGCGTCTCCCCCGCCGCGCCCCGCACAGCCATAGTGTCACAAGTACGTACCCTCCCACCGACCGCGACTCGCCGTGTTCCGTTAGTTGTTATTGGTCGGGAGTCTGCTTTTAATTTATCCAAACTTCCCACTCCAGACGTCCCAACTCCGAATCAAAACCCACACAGCATCAACCTATCTGATACAGCTAAGGAGTTTATCTAGTTCTTCATAAACATAACTATTTTGAATGTTTCAATGTTAACAACGTGCCTTGTTTATGAATTTGAGCATTGTCATTTTTTGGGCTTGACCCTGGTTATGGAGGATGCACATGGCCCTTGTTTCTCCTGAACGAGAATTGCAAACCTAAACAAAGCAAGCCAAATTCTCTACATGATCATGCAAACAACAGCATTGAGGAAACCAAAACAGTCAAGTCAAGTTAATCAGCATAACTGCTAATTAATGGTCATGAACAGAATGAATGGCACATACGTAAGACCATGGTATGCATGAATTTCAAACCCACTTTTAATCCTTGCTTTAGAAAAGTTGTCCTATTCGCTCTACCTATCATGGTATTTGGTTTCATTACATATTAAGTAATATGGAAATGAGAAAAGTATATGGCGCTGCCCAAATGTGTTAAAACCAAGAATTTTAAAGTAATTTCCTTTTGAGGTATTGAAATTGTACTCACAAGTGTTTCACAGAATAAGTAAGGGTCTGTACGCTCATGACTTGTTTGACTATTGATAAAAAGTACCATATAATGCATACAGCATTGGGTACAAATTGTAATTTCGTTACCCACCGTGTCAACCATAGTTCATCAATGTTGATGATCTATTCTCTATAAGATACCCTCGTGCCTTTAGGTCAAAGATGTATCCTGTATTTCAGGCTTCGACATATCTTCAAATGAGAATGAACTGCGCCTTGGTGCTGGAAAGTAAAATGTGGAATTACCTGATGCACTCTGATGTACATGTTTCACAATTACAGGAGATGCAGGAAAACGTGAAGAAATGTAAAAACTTCCTGGCGACACTGATCAAGCTGGCATCCCATAATTCCCCCTCCCCGGATACCTCCAAGAATGTGAAGACCCTGGTGCAGGATCTACTCGTAAGGCCGGAGCATTACCCTTTGACCCATACCATTAGTATTCAACGGACTGAGGCTTTTATTGTGAAGTCAGTGCCTTCCGTTTGGTTGTTCCTGTTAAACGGTCTCTTCTTTGTTCCCCAGGATGCGAAGATTGAGCCTGAGGAGTTCACCAGCCGCCTGCAGGCTGAACTCAAGTCCTCACCTCAACCCTACCTCATCCCCTTCCTCAAGGTACTCCCACAAAGACTTAAGGAAGAAAAAGCGAAACCATAATTACATAGTGTATTTTAGTAAATATATATAGTTTTCTTTTATCACAGACACGTATATTGGTAGATGTTATTTTCTTACCCTTGACATATTTCGACGGATATACTTCCGTCTTCATCAGAAAATAACCGTGACCTTCTGATGAAGACGGAAGTATATCTGTCGAAACATGTCAAGGTAAAGAAAATAACATCTACCAATATATGTGTCTGTGATCAAAGAAAACTATGCATATTTATCTATCTCAAGTGTAGACACAATGACACAACTATATACTTGATATACTCTCTATGCATAATGTATAATTATTGTGCAAACTTTTTATTTTGTTTTAGAAAGAACAGCTTGTTCCATATGCAATGCTTATCATCCCTGAATGCCAGCTTGAGTTATGTTGCAGTCATTTAATTTGTGCCTTATCAAACTGTTAGAGTAGTTTAAAAAATTGGAAGAAATGATAATTTACCGAATGGAAATCTACAGAGTTGAGCTGGCTAATCCTATTTTTCCATTTGATTGGTTGGTAATCAATAAATTTCCTGGTCACCAAAATCTATACAAGTAAATTGGTCATACATTATTTGTCAAGGACAACCATGCTCCTGAATGTGTTGAATCAACCAGGAAGGAGACTTTGAATGCACACAGCAAAACTTTGAGCTGTTTGTTAAAAGTTTTACTCATACCACTTATTATGGGTCTGCTACTGTTATATACCAGGGCAGTAGGCTGATCTCCACCAGTTTATTCTACTCCCCATACCTGGGTACATCTTTTTTTTTCTTTTTTTTTTATAGTTTACCGGGGAGGAAATGGTTTTCCACAAAACTGTACATCAACGAGAGTAGACCAACAATACACTTCCACTGCATCAGCAGTAACAGACAGTTACTGTAGTGACTTAAGGTTATCCTACGATGATTCCTGTGTTAAGAAGGGTCTAGTAAGCCAGCCAATCTACTTTAAATGTTTTGTAAAGAGTGTGGGACCTGGACAAGTCGACTACTGTTTGAGGTCATAATATCCAGTTATGGATATATATACTTTTTCTTTTATGACATTATCTACAGTTATCTGGAAAACAACTCTATCGCTTTGACTCTGCTCACATGAAGCCAACAACACCAAAACAATCCTTATTTCAAGCAAATTCCTGATTTGGGCTCAGACCTGTGTATTTGTAACAGTATTATAACGCGTCGTAAACACAGGGCTGTTTTGTAGCCGTGCTCTGATGCCACTGTTCTTTACCGTTGGATGTACATTAACCCATTTTGTATCTTGGGGGTGTCCACAGAAAAGCCTTCCCGCGCTGCGCCAGTCTCTGCTCAACAACCAACAGTCTCTAATGGCCTCCGGCAACGCCCCCACCCAAGTGTCCCCGGCCGCCACCTCCACCATCAGAGCCCGGCTCCCCAACAGCCCCGTCATGACCCCCGTCAGGACGCCCACGCCGCTCGTAAACAACACCGCCATGGTACCCTCGATCGCCGTGACACGGGGCGTAGGGGTTTGAACCCGGGAACGAGGGATGGGTTATTACTGCGGGACTGAGTTCAGTGTAGTGGGGGATGTGGGATCCATAGATGGCATCGATCCAAAGCTCTGAAACCTGAAGCCAGTGGCAGGATGGTCTAGGTGTTAGGGGGGGGTCGGTCTTCAGGAAAAAGGTGCTGGTTCAGGTCTACTCTGAGGCATCCTTGAGCATTCTGCCTAATCCGTAAAAATGACTGATCTTAAACATAGTAACGCCCTGTGAGTGCTTTAAATATAAGGGTCGGGTTAATACTAATAGTAGATGGTAATCAACTGTGAGTAAAAGGCATTTGATTTAAACTTTTGTTGAACCACAGTATAAAAGTGTCTGTGGCAATGTAGCTCTCTCTTGTTGTAAAGTCATGGTGTGGATCCTGTCATGTGACCTCTATCCTCTGCCCTCATAGGGTGTCAGGAGACAAGCGCTCCCGGCAGTCCAGACCCGCATGCCCATGGTCATCACCCAGACCCTCAGAACCCCAGGTACACACACACACACACACACACACACACACACACACACACACACACACACACACACACACACACAGAGAATGTTTTAAAACAATATCTGGGAAATTGCTTGTTGTGATTGTTGATTTGCTTGTATGTGTTGTTCAGGTGCAGTTGTGAGGGGACCTTCTATCATAGCAGGTAAAAGTCCTGCTAACTTGGCAGTGCAAGCCAATCAGAAGAAGCTGAGTGACCCAGGGGGCGGTTTCAGGTGAGTTAATCTATGATTGGCTCTTTTTATATATTTCTTCTGTTGGTTCATTGGGATGCAGTTGCACAAAACAACCACTAGAGAGCAACCTCTAGCCATAGGACATCCCATAGGATGTGAAGTGACCTCTTCTGTCAACCTGTATGTACGCTCCCTCTAACACCCCTCCCTCTCTGCGCACAGAGACGACGACGACATCAACGACGTGGCGTCCATGGCCGGGGTCAACCTCAACGAGGAGAACGCACGTATCCTAGCAACCAGCTCGGAGCTGGTGGGCACCAAGATCCGCTCCTGCAAGGACGAGGCCTTCCTTCCCACCGGCCTGCTGCACCGTCGCATCCTCGACACAGGTGTGGGGAGGTCGGGGGGGCACTGCCACCGCCACAGTTAACACGGTTCCTCCCAGGAGGGTGTAGTTCAGGTGTCACAGCGGCACAACCGGTAAACAGAGCAGTGCAAATCATACAGGAGAAGGGAACCACGATAAAATCAATGTATTATGTACAACTGCCGTACAACATCAATTAAAGTTACATTGATGGCCCAACCACGAATCAGAAAAAGTGACCCACTATCTCACTGATGGCCGAGATGGAGATGAGCAATAGGGAATGGAGAGCCGTCTTTTTTAAGTGAATTAGTTTTAGTTGTGCTTTTGCCAAGGAAATTCCCTGGGATAAGATGGTTTTTAAAATGTTTGTCTGAAGGTTATAGTTTACCCCACAAACCACACCAATTAAGAGGCATATGAAGGCCCCTGCTGTGTTACTTTGTCCTCACCGTGCCTGTCTCTGTCCTCAGCCAAGAAGTTGGGTGTGACCGAGGTCCCGGCCGAGGTGGTGAACTACATTTCCCATGCCACCCAGTCGCGATTGCGCTCCTTGCTGGAGAAGGTGTCGGCGGTGGCTCAGCACCGCGGTGAAGGCGGGAAGGTATGTCGACGACTATAGGTTATCTGCTGATTTAAGCGTTGATGCGACGCATCTGTGCTCTGCTTATCAATGCTGAATTAAAGCTGCGTTCACAGGGGCACCGGGCGACCGGACTCCAGAATAACACTGAATCAAAGGCGGGGTCAGAGTATCTGGGTCTCCTTTTTAATCTTTCGTGACGTTCTCTTTCTGTTCCAGGACGAGGAGTGGGCGGAGCAGTCCTCAGACGTCCGCGCTCAGCTGCGCTTCTTCGAGCAGCTGGAGCGCATGGAGAAGCAGAGGAAGGACGACCAGGAGAGGGAGATTCTACTCAAAGCAGCCAAGGTACTTGGAAACACCGAAATCGAGTGGTTTGCTCTACTTTTGAGAAGTTTCTTAGATTCCAATTGGTATGCACAAAATAGGAGGTGTGACCAGCCGTCCAAAAAGAAAGAGGGTTGACTTTATAGCGATGCACACATTTGTTGTTGACTCCTTGACGCGTGGGTATGGCAGACGTAACAGTTTCAAACAGTGGTTGCACTTCATTGATGCATTGCCTGTGTGGGAAGGATCTGGACGGATCACGTGGGTCTCGATGTAGCTCCCTCAGGTTCCTCCAGGGGGGGTGGAGGAGCTACTCTTTGTAACATCGTGTTTCTTTCCTCCACCCAGAGTCGTGCCCGGCAGGAAGACCCGGAACAGGCCCGGCTCAAGGCTAAGGCTAAAGAGGTAAGCGGTTGAGCGTGTGTGTGTGTGTGTGTGTGTGTGTGTGTGTGTGTGTGTGTGTTCATGTGATTTTTGAGCATCCAAGGCTCACAGTACCTCTGTTTGAACCCAGTGGGCCGCTGGTGTCTGCTGTGCGTTGCTCTGCCTGTTGTTCCATCGTGGTGGGAACAACAGGCAGTGGAAGTCCTCCCAATTCTCAAGTCCCACAAGGGGCAGTGGAATACAAATACAGATGCTTCCTGAACAGAATCACTCGCCAACCAATCCCAGGACACCAGACAATGGGGAAAATAATTGATTGTTTCCCCCTACGGCGCCACAATAATCTGTGGTTGAGTCTTTGTGGGACACACACGCACGCACACACACACACACGCACACACTGCATCATCCTCTTGTCATTCTCACTGTCTTACCACGTGTCATAAATTGGACTGTCCAGTACAATCTCCCATCACACAGAGAGTCATTCAATCACACACACACACACATGCTTCATACGTAGAGGGGATGGGGTTCAGGGGGGCAGGACAGTCAGGGTTTTTCTCGACAGAGCTACTTCAGGCTGGCCCTGGGGAGCCCAGAGGTCAAGGGCCATTACCCATAAGTCCTTCTGCCGGGCCCCAGGGGCCGACGGGCTGGGGAGTCCAGTCCAGACACGTTAATGTCACCTGGAAACCAAGAGCAGCGACACTACCGGAGGGGGGAAACACAAAACAAAAGAAATACCTCATATTGCACGGTGCAGACCATCCTAACTTTACCATCGGGGAAGATGTGGATAACAGCGGCCTGCCAGTTCTCTCCCCTGGATCCTTCCCCCAGGAGCCCCCTCCAGCGCCGCCCCACCACACAAACAAGGGCTCGGCTCCCCCTTCTCTTCTCCCGGCCTGTTCCTCCAGAGCAGCTTCCACAACAGGCCACGCCGCGGGCCGCGTCTGCCCCTTGAGATGGAGCAGCGCATGCAGTCATTTTACATTTTATTAATCACATTTCTTTTTTGAAAGGTTTGATCAGCCTACTCTGATTCCAACCTTAGTGTTACCTAGTCCAGCCTAGTGGGTTGAGTTCTCCACGGCAGAGTGGCGTTGCTGGGCATGGCCTCCTGCCACCCCAGGCTGGATCATTTCATCCCAGACAAGGAGAGACAGGAGCCCCTGGCTGAAGTCTGCTTAAGTCAGCATTCAACCTTTGGTCCCCAGTGATATCTGCCCTATCATATCAGACTCTTGTCTGCAGTGAGGTCCATCGGAATAGAGTGCTTTTTATTAAGGACTCGTATGTATATGTTCTACGTACCAAACACTGGGACTGGCGGTGTATGTTTGGAGCAAACACAAAGGATAAGCCTGCTGGTATTGATCCTGATGTAAGACTATAAAGCAAGGATTCTTTGGTCTTGTGTGTGACGCAGTCAACGTTGGTTGACAGACTGGGATAGTAGAGAGCACACAAACGCACCCAGTTTAACATACTATGCGTCGTATGTGTTCATAGTACACAAAACATTAAAATCGACTGAGACGGCCCCTGGCAGTAGACCTTTGTCCGATCATTGATTTGGCTGTCCAGCACCAAGATCCTTTCGGCACAAGTGGGGGGGGGGGGGGGGGGGGGGGGGGGGGGCAATTGTAGGTGATCTTGTGTTTTTTATGCTTGACGTTTGAATGGTACTTGGCTACCTTATGGAAGGGTGGATATTGTCATGCCAATTACATCTCCCTACACCGCTCTTCCATTGCACTGCAGGGGATCGGGGGGGAAGAGGGGGTCGTATGAAAGATCAGGGCTGTCAGTAGAACCGGACAGGGCAGGGGACAGACAACAGACGACGTGGTATCAAAGGTCTTTTCCGGCGTCCCAACTATAACAAGAGTTTATTATTTCACTTTGAAGACCCAAATACCAAATGTTGAAGCTCTTTTGTACTCGAACTGCACAATTTCTCTGAGCATGTACTGTAAAAAATAAACAAATACATGAAAAGATGGCGAGATCTGCGTTTGACCTTTGTGACGTCAACCTGTGGTTGTTTCCCGTCCGGCCCACAGATGCAGCAGCAGGAGCAGGCTCAGATCCGCCAGCGAGACGCCAACCTCACCGCCCTGGCCGCCATCGGGCCCCGAAAGAGACGCAAGATGGACTCGCCAGGGTCCTCCAACGCCGGGGCTGAGGTACAGCACACACTGCGTCACGCACTGCGTCACACACTCCGTTGCACACTCACACTCATTCGCACACTCAGTCGCACACTCACTAACACACTCACACAATCGCTCACTAACTGAGTCACACACTCACTCACACACCCACTCACTCTAAAGGCCCATTCACACCCTACGGTAGATACGGATAGGAACCCTTCCGTCCGGTCTCGGAGGTGTTTCGTCCATCAGTGGGTCCGTCGCTTCTGAGCTTACGAATCCGGAGTGCTCCGGGAGAAACGGAGCAATACCACCGGAAATCAAGGCGGCACTATAGAGTATAGAGCCTTTTTTTTTTTGCAGATTTCGGATTACACAAAGCCAAATCTTCGCCATGTTTGCGATTGTCGATTGTCGGTAATTTGTGACACGACAGTCACTGCCCTCTAGAGGATGTATTGCGTAACATCCATAACAACGCTGAAACCGGACGGAGGAATGAAGTCTAGTACCGGAGACAACGTTTGGTACGGACGGACGAATATCGTCCAGATCCGGAGGTTTGAATCGGCCTTAATACTCACACACTCACTAACTCACACACTCTCCTCACCATATAACTGGACAAAACAAGCTTTGTATTTCCACTCCGTCTTTATAGCACTAGCTCTCATTTAACAGCGATGCATTTGTGTGTGTCAACACTACATTGTTATTGAAAAGGTTGTGTGCCGATGCTGCTTCAATGTCTGAAAAAGTGTTGTTCTCTTCAGTCCTGTTTACTCACAGTGTGTGTGTTTATTGTGGAAACACCGTACCATCCCGCCTTGTCTGCTTGCGTTCTCCAAGCGGCATGTGCATGAGTCCTGTCTGGAGTGAGGGTGACCGTAGCTGAGTGAAGGGGGCCAGGCTAGGCCCCGGGGCCTGGCTGTGGGTGTGTCAGCCTCTCCGGTCCCTCCCTCCCCCCTGAGGGGCAGCCATAGATTTAATCTCTACAGAGAAGAGCCCCGGGCCCCGCCCTAGGTTAGGGCTACTCCAATGTGACCCTCCCTTCCCCTCCCCTCCCCTCCCCCCCCTCCCCCCTCGCTCATTCTCTCACGCACATATCAGGCCTTAGGCTCGCCCCCCAGCCACCCCAGACAAAGGCCTCTGTGCAAAGAGAGACAGAGGGTGAGAGAGAGAGGGAGAGAGAGAACAGGATTAGGGGCGGAGGGGCCTTGGGCATACCAAGACTGCGCAAGGTAATGAACTTTAGGAGCTGTTGTGTTGCAGTAGTGCTGTATAGAACTACTAGTCAATTTAACCAGAATCAGAAACAGGCTGAAGACTCTCTCTCTCTGTGTGTGTGTGTGTGTGTGTGTGTGTGTGTGTGTGTGTGTGTGTGTGTGTGTGTGTGTGTGTGTGTGTGTGTGTGTGTGTGTGTGTGTGTGTGTGTGTGTGTGTGTGTGTGTGTGTGTGTGTGTGTTGCCATGCCTACAGGCTGTTGTGGTGCGTGCGTGCGTGTGCAAGCACCTGCCCGGGGCCTCATTCCTATCCTCTAATGTCAGCTCAGCCCTCGGGTTCTGGTGCCCCGGCAGCCACAGTAGCACGTCTGTGTTTCTATGCAGAAGCTCAAAAATCCAGCAATCGCTCAAACTGCAGCAGAAAGCGCAAGCACAAATGGCCCGAGCTTAGGTTTAGATAACCGGTCAAGATGGCTTCCCAAAGAGAACTTCTGGCCATTTGTGCCACTTTTGGCTGTATCGGCGAAGGGTGAAAGCAATTAAATGTTAAAAAGAAGTGAAATCTGAAATGGAACGTTGGCCATTACCCCCGCCTCCAATTAAAACATGCCTCTGTCCCCAACTCAAATTCCTTGAAGGTTTTTGATATTTAATCACAATCAGTTAAGTGGGGTTGATTCTGGCTATTCTATTCTGGTTAGTGTTAATTCTTCCAATAAGCATTAGCAGCTCACCATTGTGTCAAACACTGCAAATAAGACAAGGGGATACATTTCAAACATATTAAAAGAAATGTGGTTCTCTTGTCAATTCACCCCGAAGGCTTAGAAAATACAGACATAGCCTGGATCTGTGCTAGCATTCACATGTGCTTCTCACGTACAAACATTCACTTCCAATGGGCTCCTGAGCTACGAACCGAGGGGTGTCTGCGGTTCTAAATCTGGATTGACTGTCCTGCTGATCCATACCGCCATACATGTGTTCCTCCCTGCCTCTACTGTGACGTTTCTTGTAAATGCACATTGGCACCTGGGGAAAGCTCCAAGCAATGGAAAGAGATGCTTGGAGTTATTGCCACAGTGAGCTTAATTACTGTTCCTAATTCTTTGGAGAGAGGGCATTTTTCAAAGCCTTCCTTGTATTACCTTACAGAGCTTAGAATTGTCTTATTTTTTGGCATTTTCGACAGATTTTAAATGAATAAAAAAATTCCCCTCCCAGCCCACATTACACTCCTAGCTTCTTAGTGCGTCTAGTCTGAATAGGAGCCTGTGAATGCCTCCATGGCCCCAATACATGATAAACACCTTTGCAAATAATCCTGACTTGACTTGCCTTGAGTGGCTGTCCTGGGGGGGGTGGATACAGTACAGTGCAGGGAGGGGCGCCAGCTCACGGCTATTGGCGCACCTGTTGTAATATAAATGCGCGGTGAGCCCTGTGCAGGTCTAGGCTGGGCTAGCCATTCACTGAATGCACCGAGTGGGAGGCTATGTGTTGTTAAGATGGGTCATCAGGCTCTGCCGAGCGACGCTCCAACGGCAAAGCCTGTGATGATGGAGACACCTCGGAGCCGGCCGGAGCCATGACGCTTTGTGCTGGGGCTGAACGATTAATCAAATTTAAAACGTAATCGCGATGTAATAGAACGCGGTATGCAAATCACAAAGGCTGCGATAAAAAATAAATAAATAATAATTTGTTACCGTTACTGACTGGATATCAGTATGATCACTTAATTTTATTTTTATTTTACAATTGAATAGTTAAATGAAGAAGTTTATAATGTAGATGAATCTGAACACATCGGCCTGTCCTAAAGGAAAAGCAGCATGTTGTGTTGGTCATACTAAAGAATGATTTATTACATTTTTTTGTGAATAAAACACAACATAAGGAACTTAATAAATTATAAAAATCGCACATTAAATCGCAATCGCAATATTGGTCAAAACAATCGCATTTAGATTATTTTCCCAAATCGTTCAGCCCTACTTTGTGCACATCATTTAATTCAGCTCAGCGCGTGCCATTTGCTCCCATTTGTCTTCGATCATCTCCCCCTTTTTCCCGTTCCATCTCGTGCATCGATGCCCGTCTCGTGAAGTACAGTCATTCCCAATGCCTGCAGATACAAGGGCTGCTTAGAGGGGCAATGGCGAAGGCTTTCATGAAAATAACTGTTTTTATAAGTCGCTATCTATTGCTGAATGAGGTAACTCAACGGTGTTTGGGCCTCTGGCCATCAAATGAACGCCCTGTATTTGCGATGTTACAGGATGTTACCCAGTGTTTGTCGGTGGTGAGGCTGTTTGAGCGCTTATCTCCAAACAACACGAAACGGAAATCTTCAAGTTTGCAAATTCAAACCATCGCCTTGTGAGAACTGCAGTTTCTGTGCCCCCTGTGCAAAGTAGGACAGAAAGTGTGACCGCGTACAAATGATATTTTCCTCTGAATGCAGAAGCATCATGTCGACCATAACAACACAGAACACTTTTCCTCTTTTCAACACCATCACTCGCTCTCTAGGGCAAAACAAATCAGCGGAGCCTAGAACTTTTATAATTCGTGATTTGCAGTTCAGTTATTTCACAAACCAGGGGAAAGTTAAATTGCTATCGAATTAATTCAATAAAAAAATATGCCACGCCCTTCTTCCTACTACCCACTCTGGTTATTAATGTGTTGCCATTCTGCATAATCTAGGAGTATATCAACGACATGCCTTGACGTGTGAGAGTATGTATGTATAGATAGATATGGTTTTATATCATAAAGTCAGGGCTGTGTGTGGAATGGTCCGCGTGTATCACTGCAACCCTCCGGCCGCGCCTCACCATGCCTCTGCTCTGCCCCCCCCCCCCATCCAGGTGGCCTCGAGCTCCGGCTCCGGTAACTCTCCGGGGGGGAGCTCCTCGCGCCAGCAGCTCCGTACGCGGATCACAAGAGTCAACCTCAGGGACTTCATCTTCTGTCTGGAGCAGGAGCGCACCACGTCCAGGTCCCTGCTGCTCTACAAGGCCCTGCTGAAGTGAGGCACCCCAGCCCCCCCACGCCCCCAAGGAGGTGGACCCCCTCCTCCCCAATCATCCGCAGAAAACTAAAACAACGGGAACCACCCGCCCACCCCGTCAAAACACAGATGCAGTTTTTAAGATATTTTTTTAGAGATACATTGATTACGTTGGCCTGTGTCCTGGAGCTATGTGTGCACCCCCCCCCCCTTCGCCCCCCACCTTTACTTCGACGCCCTCGGTTTGCAATACAACCCCCCCCCCCCCCCCCCTGTATCCTGGGATTGCTTTCAATCGCCCTGTTTTCGGCGCAGCATCAACGCGAGCGGACGCCTGACTGCCCGCCTGCGTCGTATGGGCTGCAGGTCGGGATGTGGAACGTCTTATTTAAAAGAGTAGCCCCAGTGTGTGTGTGCGGGGGGGGGGGGGGGGGGGGGGCGGTGAGAGGACGGAGCCCGGCCTGGTCACACCGCTGCTGGTGGTGGTTGGGTGTTGGGGTCGACGTGAGGCCCCCCCCCCCCCCCCTGCCCTTTACCTCCAGAGCTGCCTTCGGTCTATGAACTCTCCACCCGGCAAACCTGATCATGTTTAGCTGGGGGATCCTTCTGTCGGGGGTGCTGTTCTAACCCCCACCACCCAATGGCGGATATTCCTCCACCCTCTCCCCCCTCACACCCACCCACCCTCAGGAGGCTATTCTTTTTTTGAAGATTATCATTTTTTTCGCCCGCCCTGGTCAGCTACTTGGTGTGGTCTCCATTTTACGTCTTTCGTTCCTTTTCTTTTCATGTTAAGTTACTCGGTTTGACTCCTTTTAAGTTGTCTACAGGGTGAACAGAGTGCTGTGATGTGAACGTCGTTTAAAGTGCTGCCATGTTGTGAGTGTCAGATCTGGATGGCAGTGTTTCCCCGGCAAAGTACATCCACACAGTATTTCGCATTAACAAAAATACACATGATTTTAACTGCTTGGCAATTCGTCTCTAGATGCATGTAAGTATTTTTATATGTGTGCGTGCGAGCGTTTGTGTGTGTGTGTGCGCGTGTGTGTCTTTATGTAATACACAAATTCATCTAATCGTTTTCCAGAAAACAGTTCCACATCCCTGACTTTAAAGATGGACACAAACTCACACACACAGTTGGGTAACCCTTTGTTGCAACGATTCATGTGACAGTACACCGGGAGCTGGCTCTCTCACGGACAGTGAACTCACTCAGGCTAGTAAACGATGAAAGACTAACAAAACAATAACACAGCTACGGTCCGAAAGAAGTAAAGTTCCTTCATAACCATCATGTCTTCTCCCTGCCGTGTGTGTGTGTGTGTGTGTGTGTGTGTGTGTGTGTGTGTGTGTGTGTGTGTGTGTGTGTGTGTGTGTGTGTGTGTGTGTGTGTGTGTGTGTGTGTGTGTGTGTGTGTGTGTGTGTGTGTGTGTGTGAATGCTTAACATGCTATTATAAAACGCTTCAGAACCTCATCACAAATACAATCTGTTTAAAAAAATATATTAATTTTGTCTTTGTAAGTTGTATATGAATTCACTTCACAGTGTCGAAAGATTGTTTTTAAATGGGTGTATTTTGGAATAGTGTACATTGAAAGTTTTAACACTTTAAATGTCTTTTTTTAACTGTAAGAGACATTTGATTTGTATAGCATATAGCTCTAATTGATTACTAAAGATGTGGAGTGTTTACCTTACTGTCTGTTCACAGCCCGGGGTGCTTCCCCAAGCAACAGAATCACCCATTGGAAGGATACAATTTTTTTGCGACTATTTATATTTCCTACATACTGTATTCAAGCCTGACACAATTCAGGCAATGCAATTTTACTATTGTTTGTACCTTTGCAGAAAAATTTAAATAAAGAAAATGAGTTAAAGAAGCTTGGCTTGTGTGTCTCTGGTGGGATGCATTGTTTGATCGGTTGGAGTGCTTAAGAACGGTCCATGTGTGTATTGGGGCAAGTTGGGCTTCAAATCTTTGGATGGTGGCATATTAATTGATCAGATTTTATTTATACATGCACAATTTGTTTCCAATGTGAAGAATGTGTATCCAATGCATGATTGAGGTGGTGTCAGGAAAAAAATATTTTAAATGGCTCAGCATTTAAAATATAAGCACAGTCTTATCATTGCATATATGATCTTATTGTAGATAGATAGTAGTGACAATAAAAGACTGACATTTTTTTTTGTTTGGTTGTTTATATCAATTAAACTGTACAAAACAAGGATCCTGACACAAAGATAACAAATACATTAAATATACATCACTTTTTTTCCAAAATAGTTTATAAAAAGAACAAATTATATTACAGGTTTGGTGCCACCAGGTACAAATTAGGTTTTCGATCATTTTCTTCCACCATGCGCCCTGATCTTTGTGTTGGTATCAAAACGCAGTCTGACACGTATAACAAAATGGTATTTAATCCATTGAGGTTGACGTTTTTTATTTACGTTTTAAAATGGACCGGCTATCTATCTACAGACTACCAGCTTCTTTATTTTTTTTTATCCAACCTTTGTCTTCTGATTTTTCAAACCTTCAAAATAAAGTCGTCAACTTCGCCATCAGAATCACAGTGGAAGCTGTTCAGTTCAAACTGAACTTAACATTGCTCATTTCATTCAGTATGGCAAAGTCTCAAGAAAGTCTAAAGTCCCAAGTCCTGTTTCAGTCTTCCTTTGTCTGCGTCTGGTTTGAGTCTGTTGGTCTGAGACCCCAGACTCTGTGTTGCCGTTAACGTTCCTTCCCTCCCAGCGCGACTGAGGATGTTTCGATCCCACCAACGGTCTCGGGGCTGGGCTCTGTCTACGCCGTGTGTTGGCGTGGTCTAGTCCAGTGGTTCCTGTTTGATCCGGATGGGCGTGCTGGTGATGGACTGGCTCCGGATGAGGTCGCGACACATGACGTACTCGCTGAACTGGGAGGAGTCCACGCCGCCGCCGCACGACCCCTTCATCGTGAAGCCCTTCTGGAACAACCTCTCCAGCACCTGAGACAAAGGTCAGAGGTCAGTTCTGGCATTGCGTAAGCGACTTGTAGCTTGGATCTTATTCTGTTTCTCTGGAATGGTTGAATGCCTTTATTGTGCGTTCATTGTTCATTAACGTAAGTGGCTTGGGACCAAAGCTTCAGCTAGATTAATGTAATGTAAAGAATTGGTTGTTTAATACGTTTAGGTTTGATTTTGACTAGTAGGGACAAGTCCTTTAGCAATATCATTAAATAATAATTTTAAAAAAATCACAACCATTATTTCCTTCAGTTCTGGGGGGGTTGTGCACGGCTCGCCCATGCACCACCACATGTCACACACAGCGGACACAAAGTAAGTAAAAAAAGTAAGTCTAACCTCAATCAATCAAGGACTCCTCTCTGAGAAGTTCTCAACCACAAATACCTTGATCCAGCTGTATTTCGTTTCAACTTTTATTTTAAGCTCCAAAAGAATGAGCGACCTCATCGCTGGATAATGGGCTTGGGTATAACCAGGGTTTTATTATGTCCTCGTCGTACCAGGATAGAGCACTAAACGCCAACACGTTGAAGGTGACACGTTATACCACCAGGTGTGAGTGTGATTAGCCGTTACAAGTCGTACCTATGATGTCAAAGGAGGCTTGTAACGGCTAATCACACTCACACCTGGTGGTACAATAGGTCCCCTTTGACGTCACCCTTCCAGCTAGCCTACCTCACACTCCCATCGGCCGTCCTGACAGAGAGGGGCGTGTCTCACCTGCACAGAGTTGAGCCGGCAGTAGCCGTTGAGGGGGAAGCGGATGACGTGCGTGGGGTCCTGGTTCCAGCCGGCGTTCACCGAGTTGCACATGACGTCGCCCGTCTCGGGGAAGATCTCCTCGATGAGCACCTTCTCCCCGCTGAGGGCGATCCTCTCGCCCAGGTCGGGGGACACACGGACCACAAGGCACTCCACCGGCGCCGTCCGCTGTGCCTCGCGCTCCACCTGCCAGCGCTCCAGCTCACGCACCATGGGCGTCAGCTGGTAGTAGCGGGCCTCCTCGTAGAGCTGCAGGAAATCCTGCCGGCCACACACACACACACACACACACACACACACAGACTCTGGTCAGCTCAGTCTCTGACGAGGGAATGGTGCATGGAGAGGGCGACTGGGACCACTGCAAACAAGCTTGAGGACGTTTAAGTTCAAATCAATGTACTGAATGCTGTTGATATGATAAAGTTAGAGTTCAGGAGTTGCTGATTTAATAGCGAGTGGGATCTATAGTCTGGCTTAATGCTGCAGACAAGGGAACATATTGAGCAGAGAAGAGAAGAGCACAGAAGGAAGCTCTGTTGCTGAAGGCCCTTTACCACCTAACGCCCCCTGGCCTATCCGATAGTACCCATGTGACATTTGGAGCCACTGCACAGTTGCAAATTCCCAAAAGTCCAAAAGACGCTATGACATTAAAACATGCATGTGACAATTTACATTCTGTCCTTAAACCAACTTCACATTTTGATATTTATTTGTACTATTTTCCGGTGATCTCAAACCTCATCTCCTCTCATCTTCCACACTCAAAAGGTAATCCTACAAATCCTACAAACCCGATCCATCAAAGCTCTGCAGTGAAGCATTGCATGCCTGCACAGCACACTGCAGACCAATATATTCGTAATGACTGCGCGTGAAAGGAATAAAGAAAGACAGACAGATAGACCGAAAGAAAGGATAGAAAAGACAGAGATAAAGAAGGTTTTTTTCCACTCCTCTTTCTTCTTCTTTTTTTTCTTCCTCAATGCTGATCCTGACCTAGAGCACGCACACACTCAGCCACAAACGCAGGCACACACACACACACACACACACACACACACACACACACACACACACACACACACACACACACACACAGACACACACACACACACACACACACACACACACACACACACACACACACACACACACACACACACACACACACATCATGCAGAGGCGTTGTGGCCCCAGGGGCAGTGTGCTGTATCAAAGCCTGCGCTCCTTAGCTCCCTTCCCTTTGTTGGCTCGAAGCAAAGGATAGATGTGTTTTATAAAAAAGGGTCTCTGACTGCGGGCTGTTGTAGTCATCCTGAGCAAAGGCACAGAATTACAGTTTCCCTGCTGGCTAAGTACAGAGAAGGAGACGAGAGCGTTTCAATATGCACACAGACTGACACAAATGCACGCACAACACACTGGCTGCCATCATACACACAGGCACACACACACACACACACACACACACACACACACACACACACACACACACACACACACACACACACACACACACACACACATACACACACACATAAGCACATACACACACATACGCATACATACATACATACATACATATGATCGCCCAAAAAACCCAACCCCTAACAAGTTAGTTTTGTAAAATACATACCACAATATGCATACAAATGAACACACACACACACACACACACACACACACACACACACACACACACACACACACACACACACACACACACACACACACACACACACACACACACACACACACACACACACACACACACACACACACACACACCTCCCTCTCAGCCAAGAGACCCTGTAGCGCCCGGGTCGAGAACCACAAAGCGATTCAAAAGTGTGACAGAACTAGAGTACTAAAACACTAAATACCTAAGCAACATAGAGCTGCACCACTGTTGTGGAGGCTGTGATAGATCACTAGGATCCAGCTCTCCGGAGGGGGTACAGGGTTACCGGCATACCTTGAAGTCCTCAGGGAGGAGCAGTCTGCAGGTGCGCAGGAAGCTGAGAATGTAGCGGAAGATCTCCCCGTCCCGGTCGATGAAGTAGTGCTGCTTCAGACTGTCCAGAACGATGGGCTCCGTGCCGTTGAACAGGCGGCTGATTCTGGAGGAACAGAGGCGAAGAAAACAAACCAAGGTTAATCAACACATAGGAAACAATGTGATAAACCATGTTTGCCATGATGTTTAGTAGTAAAGCGTAATTGTAATATTTTGTGGTATAGACATGATAGGAAAAGTGTTGCATGGTTGTAGTTGATATTGGATTAATTATTTAGATGTATATTAGTGAGTCTAAGGTAGGTAACGTATCTATTAAAATAGCAATATAGAAGAAGAAGAAGAAGAAGAAGAAGAAGAAGAAGAAGAAGAAGAAGAAGAAGAAGAAGAAGAAGAAGAAGAAGAAGAAGAAGAAGAAGAAGAAGAAGAAGAAGAAGAAGAAGAAGAAGAAGAAGAAGAAGAAGAAGAAGAAGAAGAAGAAGAAGAAGAAGAAGAAGAAGAAGAAGAAGAAGAAGAAGAAGAAGAAGAAGAAGAAGAAGAAGAAGAAGAAGAAGAAGAAGAAGAAGAAGAAGAAGAGAAGAAGAAGAAGAAGAAGAAGAAGAAGAAGAAGAAGAAGAAGAAGAAGAAGAAGAAGAAGAAAAAGGGGAAAAAAGAGAAGAAGGAGAAGGAGAATGGGATGAAGAAGAAGCCAAACCTCATGTTGGGTATAAACTCGTTGAGTCTTTGTTTAGTTTAGTTGCCTAGCGTATTATTTGGAATGCCTTCTATAGTACTTCAAACATGCTGCAATAGCTTCCCTCTAGGCTATGAGTCAGGCTATTACAATGGGAACAGTTATTATGTTATTATGTTACTTACAATGCCGACAGCTGTTGAAGTTCGCTCCCTATTACTATATGTATTGGCTGGTTACGATCGGTTTTGGGGGTATCTGTTATAACGCGGCCGTTTTCTTCAAATTTCCTACACCAGGTCAACGTTTTAAATGTGAATCAGTTTAAGACAGGAGTTTTCAGTCCTTTATTCTCAGTACATTGACTCAGTATAAAGGAATGGATGTATCTATGCTTAATAAGTAACATCATCATTAACGCTATAAGAAGTCGACACCTCTACTTGTTGTTCATTATCCTTTCCATATATTGGCCCCCTGTGCTTCCTCTGAGTCTCTTTGCCTCAGTCAGTGAGTTGAAGCTGCCTCAGCTCTAGCTCCCTGATGCTCTGGCATCAGACTCAGCCTCCAGCTCGCAGCTAACTCCTCCTCCCTGTGCTGTCCTCCCAAAGACAACTATATTAAACTCTGTTCTATAAAGTGTGTGCATGTGAATGTGTGTCTATTTGTGTGCGTGTGCGTGTGTGTGTGTTTGTGTGTGTGTGCATCAGTTTTAACATCCATCCATCCAACCATCGACCCCCCCGCCGTGTTCCCCTCAGGTCCTTCCCCGACCCCCCCCCGGGCGGCGGTCTCACCTGGACTCTGGGTACTTGGTGAGCGTGGCCAGGCTGCTGGTGTACATGTGACCCCCCACGTCGATGTGGACCGGGGCGTTGGTCTTGGTGAGCTGGGCCGGGGAGGGGATGCCCTGGGTGCTCATGGGAGACACCGGGGACCTGCTCAGAGACATCCGGGACATGCTGCGCCCGTCCTGGCAACGCACACGGGGAGACAAGCAGAAGAAACACACCGGGTGAGCATCCTGCACACAAACAGTCAATCAGCACTTCGCGTTGAGCGGGATCGCCCTGTCATCAAGGTGGGATCCGGCCCATTCAGGATCAGCTTTCAGCGCTTTAGCTTTGGTTGCTCATTGGACACATGAGATCAACCAAATGAAATCGCATCCTGATGCATCATGGATGAAAAGGAGAAGGCGTGCACTTATTATCACGTTGGTCCCTGATGTTCAAAGTGTTTGATAGGATATAGTCTTACCGCGCGGCATTGCCTTCTCAGCCGCTTGTTAGGTGCTGAGAGTTGGCGTGAAACATCCACTGCCCTTGTGATACTAGTTCTGGCAAATTAGTTCCTAACATTATGAGGTTTTGTTTTCTCATTTTATGTATTTTTTACGTATTGCAGGGATTACAAGGGTGGCACGTCTGTGTGTGTGAACAATATTCATAAGGCGACTGCGGTTGAGCGTGCCCACATTGAGACAGAGGGCGGCTATGGCCGGGGGGCTATGGAGCCGGGGCAGATTCTGCCTTAATTGACCCATCCCCCCCATTGAAAGTCTCTGGCAATTGTTAGGAAGTCCGTTGAACCATGAAAGGTGAACAGGAGGCGGACTCGTGGCTCTCCCCCCCTGGCCCAGCCTGGAGCTCTGGGTCTGAGTGCACACAGACAGCCCAGCAAACACAGGGCATTCTGGGTAATCTGAGTACAGACAGCATCTTAACAAAGGTCAGGTCATACATACATACATACATACATACATACATACATACATACATACATACATACATACATACATACATACTACATACATACATACATAAATACATACATACATACATACCTACATACATACATACATACATACATACATACATACATACATACATACATACATACATACTACATACATACATACTACATAAATACATACATACATACATACATACATACATACATACATACATACATACATACATACATACATACATACATACATACATACATACATACATACATACATACATGCATACATACATACATATATACTACATACATACATACTACATACATACATACATACTACATACATACATACATACATACATACATACATACATACATACATACATACATACATACATACATACATACATACATACATACATACATACTACATCCATCCATCCATCCATCCATACATCCATCCATACATCCATACATACATACATACATACGTAACATATGTAAATAGGCCTACATAGCATACTGTACGTACATACATCCATACATACGTATAAACAAAGCCTACACAGACGGACAAATTGTACACAGACACACAAGTGCGTGCACAACAAAACACACTTGGCAATGACTAGATACGGCATTGCGATCTAAACGTTTAGTATTTCCGCTTCAACCAACCTTACATGTTTGAAACCAGTACGTTTTGTGTGTGTGTGTGTGTGTGTGTGTGTGTGTGTGTGTGTGTGTGTGTGTGTGTGTGTGTGTGTGTGTGTGTGTGTGTGTGTGTGTGTTTGTGCGTGTGTGTGTACGCGCGCGCGTGCGCACGGCAAAAAACAGGCATTGAATCACATTGAATCACATTGAATAAAGGCAATTAAAAGCTGGCTTCTAGATTTAGCAGATGTTGAAAAGCGATCCACAAGGACACAATAACGAAGGCTACAAACTTCTTAATCTAAAGCACGCTTGCATCGTGTGTGCCTTTTCTGTCTCTGTCTGGGACATTCCCGGCATCGAGACACAGCGATGAAAGCAGGCGACGCGCGGACTTACCTGAGAAGACACCGACACGGACGACATGGATGGGTCTGGTGTAGAGCCGGCTGGGATTCTTTGGAGTAACTAGAATCGCAGCTGATTTTTTGCAAAAGGAAAAACAGTCCTTCCTTCGTCCTTCTCTTGCTTCCGTCTAACAGACCCGTCGAGCCTCGATCTCCGCGCAAAGAAGCCAGTCGTCGGACGCCAACCAGGGGGGAGGCTGGAAGAATGTGTGCCCGGGGCGATGCGAGAGCGCCTCGGGGCTGAGGATTAGGTTACAATTACTTGGTCTCTCTCTCGCCCAAACTCGCTGGAGGAGCAATGCGTGATCCTCTGTCCTAATAATAAAGATTAAAAAAAAAAAAAAAGGGCTGATACTCCCGTTTGCACGATAGGTGACTTCAATTGTCTTAGACACTATTTATACCGATTTCATTGCGGTTCTGCAAAACTAGCTTCTGCATTGTCAGATGTTCCACCATCATCACCACACACACACAAACACCAAAACAATGTAAGCTCTGGTCAAAGGTAGGTCTGTACTCTGTAGCCTAATGTGTGCAGTATGGAACTGGAGTTCGTCAGCGCGCGCTGCTATTAACGGCTATACGTCTGACTTATGTCAAGCCTCCTGCACCAAAATCCCCTCTACTAAAGACTCATAATTTACCAACATCCAACTTCCCCCGGGGGCTAGAGCCAAATGACGTCTGTCGTCATGCATGATGCCACGGCAAAAAAGCGCCTTTTCATGGGCCCGGGGCAGAATGCGCCATTTCGATGATTGCGCACTGGGAGATGGAGATGGGCGCCGCGAGGGCGTGCTGCTGCAGACAGTTATATTAGGTTTTATTATTCTCATCCTGGCTTGGTTGTCTCGTGTATTTCAGATTGTAAAGACGATGCATTCATTGACGATGGGTCACACAATGTTAAGTGATGATTTTAGAACCTATTGCGTTCAGACATGCGCGTAATAGTCCGCCTGCAGACCGCCAGTTTCCTTCGGACAGGTCAAGCTCGCCCAACTGGTCAGATCGTAGAAGGCCTGGGTTTTTCTTTGGTTCTTTCAGTTTTCTAATCTGATTGATGTGGCCCACATAGGCGGTTTCGAAGTTATACGTTGGTTCAATAGCCTGGCTGGACATACAGTATATATATCCATGTCCTAATTGCTGCTCTATAGACAGTTTACTCTGGTACCCCACACACACACACACACACACACACACACACACACACACACACACACACACACACACACACACACACACACACACACACACACACACACACACACACACACACACACACACACACACACACACACACACACACACACACACACACCTCAACACCCACAGATTATAACTTTGAAAAGTTGGTCAATCCTTATCCCGTGAGCTAAATCAAGCAGGGAACTAGAGCGACACATACACACCGTCTGTTGTGCAGCAAGACAACAGCATTAGGCCTTTCTGTTCCGGCCCGGGGCCGAGGCTGTGTGCAGCCTACTGCTGCCCAGCCCTTCCCGATTGCTCACCATTTGTTCAAATAAAACTACAGCTGCTACAGATGTACTTAAACATAGCTGAACATGTAGGCCAACTATGTTAATCTATAGCTACAGCTTACACATAGTTCAACTTGTCTCATGTTACATAGTTTTACACTAAGCCTGCAAAATATCTCGTAAAGCCATGCTGATAGTGGCAGAATGTAAAGTGTTGGGTAAAGCAAGACCAAAATAATGGGGTGCTGTGTTTATGAACAGAATAACCGGGTTGTGTGTTTATCAAAAGCATAGCCTCCTTTTTTTTGTGAAGCGTTGTTTCACAGCCCAAGGCCCCCATCGCCGTTTTAAAGTGATAGCCCAGTAGGCTATCCCTAGGGCCCCTGCACTACCGGGGCCGATCACATGTATATACGCCATGTTTATACGGACGTAAAGGGTCCGTCGAAACACACGACACATTATGTGTATTTATGTCAATAAAGAAAGGCGCTGGGGTTTGTTGTGGCTGAGGTGGCCCGCCTGATCCCCCCCCCGTCTCTGACACTAGTCGTCTCTGCCTTCGGGGGGCTCAAGGGACAAAGGCGGGGGGACGGGCGGGAAGGGCTAGCCTCGCGGGCAATGGAGGCGAGACAATGACGCCTGTCATATGGAGAGGTGACGCACAGCATGCTGGGAGCGTTCGCAGCAGGCCTTCAATGTCTGCTCTTGAATGTATCAGAGGGTCACACTTCCATTTAAATAATCATCAATTGTAAACAATAATCATGTTTACAATTTATTCCTTATCCTTATGAAAACTGGTATGGGGTCCTATATTTAGGCCTATTTGGATTTAAGTCTACATTAATGCATAGTAGGCCAAATTGACAATAGTAGGCTATATCCAATGAGCCTGTGTTTAAACCTATTCATCAGTAAGTGCTAATGGACACAAAAAGGGTGAAATTATCAGGGAAAAGCTATCAATGTGGAGGCTACTTTTATTTACACAAGTCCGTCAACATGACATTTAAATGCATTAGGCAAAATGGCAGTGTTAAGGCTGAAAACTCATCTTCAAAGTGGCTAAGACAAAGACAAGTAATACTGAAAACGTTGGTGCGTCTGATAAAGTTTTCTGTTGTTGAAACGTATAAAGTTAGATAAAGGCAGATTACTCTTGTATTGTATTAGACTCAAAGGGCCCTATATGCAGTTCGGGAAAAGTGGTGGCATTGTTTAAATTTAAGACCAAGGTTGATAGCCTTGTGTTGCAATAAGCTGTTTCACACTCTCTGGTGGTCTGCAATCTAGATATAAACACACATGGACGAAACCCCTGACCTAGTGGTATTTGGAATGATTACAATTAGAGAATATCAACAAAAGAAATGGTATAACTTACTTACTGCCAGATTGAATAAACCAATAACAACAAAGTCTCTAAATATGGCCGAAGAAGGCCTATCGATGAATTTCAGGTACAGGATTGTCTTTTCGCTTACAAGTAAACCAATGAAATAAAATACTCACAAAAAGTTATATAATTAAAAAGGACACACAGGAAAATCTTTCAAGTTCAACCAGTACTTAAATCTCTGATATCTGATTAGGCAACAATAGTAATGGTACGGATGCAGACATAAGAATGCAGAATGACCTAGTGATGCAGTCTCTAGTATATGTTCCCATATTGCTCCCTGCTATTCGAGGGTGCGACTTTGGATTCAGTGGTGTGGGTCGTTATTCTGCAGAGCCACTCAGTGAAGACAGCAGCCAGATACTGATTCTTCATTTATTCACCAACTCAGTGCTGCTGGCTGGCTCTATCGAGGAAGTAGACCATAATTAACTAAGGTACATTTAGTTAAAGAGTAAAATTATTTGCTACAATGAATACAAAGTCGCTTCCCCAAAACTGTCCTTGAGGTTGAACAGTTTCCTCAACAGCACTTCAGTCAGACTGCTACATACAATCATACAAAGTCCTGTTCGGCCCTTAATGCAGGTCCTTAAAGGGCTTGGGGTAGTTGAACATCAGATAATCCATGTAGTAAAAGTCGTAGATCTTCTGTCGCTCTATTGAGTTCAACTTT